>NC_135426.1:12342500-12442500 GCF_051991245.1 Festucalex cinctus
TTTTTTTTCCCCTTTAAGGCCTAGTTCTATTAAAAGTGGTTCAAGAACGTTGTGCCTTCTTGATGGTTGCTGACCACACAATTTTGTTTTTGTTTTTTTCTGAATTGCGCCTCTTTCATCTGTGACCCACTACAACATTTAACCCCCACTCCCTTTTTTAGCAGAGGAACAAATACATTGTTCCACTTACTGATGCTTTTAATCCACATCATTGTTTCCATTTCCTGATTTTTTTGTTTTTTGTTTGTGCGTGTCTGTGAAATATGACTTCAGTCATGTGACTGTATCCGTGCAAAAACACAGTAACTTAATCATGTACTTGATCTCTCTTGTGTTTAATGTAGACGTTCCCCCATTTAAAGTCACATCATTGTGTAGTATTACATGCACAAACATGTGAATCTTGAACCCCCCTCCCACCCGACTCTGAGCTTATCTAGCCTCCAGGGAGACCTCCGGCCCACTGCCCTCCCTCCCTTGTAAACACAGAACCCCCGAACCAGCATGGAGCCTCAACTTGGTCCCTGATGCGCATGGTCCACTTCGCCTCCGTCACCATTTACTCCTCTCCACGCATTGTACTTTTCTGCCTCTCCACTCCTTTTGAATCCTATTAGTCTGTGAACATAGTTTAACTGAAAAAGACTGTCGACTTCACTCAATTAGACCTAATAGGATTAAAGGATGCCGGTATGGGCCGGGAGTTTTCAAATGGCAATGGAATTTTTTTGTAGACACCTGCTCCATTCGTGGCAGCAAAGTATATGGAGGATGCAGAGGTCTTGGCCACACCCACCCTGGAGTCTGGTCAACTGATGAAATGCGTCAATCATTATTGTATTTTTGTCTGTAATTATTTGACCTGTTGGCATCCATTTTGTTTGTGTCTGCATCTGCTCTAAGGTCAGATCATAATAATTGCTTTTTCATGAGTGTGTTTTCCCCCTCTGATATAATCTTTGTCCAGTCCAAATCTTACATTCCATTCTTAATAACCCAGCCAACAAAAACAGCTGTGAGCATGTAACTTAATTTCACTAAAGATGCATGTTAGTTTATTTTTATTTTATTTTTTTTTATATGATATGATTTGTGAGGCCCGGGTCAAAAGAGTGGAATGACAATCTTCATCCATGGTTTTTATTATGGTGCTGAAAGGCGTGCAAAAACGACCGAGGACTGTGGACAACAACACATCCGCAGGGCTCACATTCAAGCTGATAACATTTGGGATGGTGGTAGACGAGGGCGCGCAAAAGTGTGAATGGAACCAGATGGGGACAGATAAGTGAGAGAGTTAAGACTTTAATTATAAGCGACAAAAGCCATCGTTGAAAATATCAACTCTAGCAGCCCATTCGAAGCCTTGACTTACTTACTCCATCGGTAAATGCAGAAATAAGTCCTCCTTTTTGGAACTCTGCCAAGCTGGACTGGTAGGATAGTTCAGTTTAAATAAATTGCTTGTTTTTTTTAGTACTCAGCTACATCCAGACCACTGCCAAGTTGTTAACGGTTGCTGAGGTCAAAAGCTAGTAGGACTCAGAAATGGTACATGTGGACATAAAGTAAAACTATTTAGCAGGGGTGTCAGGCATACGGGCCACAGACCAGAACCGGCCGGTCCGGTCGGTCCAATCTGGCCCGTGAGGACAGAACACAACCTGCAATTTTTAACTAAAATTAACTTGTTGCTACTTTTGTCTAATTTTGCAAGACGCACTGGTGACCACTTCAATGACATTCTGAAATTCGTCTGTAACTCTGGATTTGATGCAAAAATTGTTTGTGCATTTTTTTTGTGAAGACATTTCAAACTAACTACTCTGCAGTAAGATAATAGTAAATGGGTATATTTAAGCTTATTAGACCACTGACATCTGGTCCAAATTTGGGTGTAAGTGGCCCTATGCAATATAACAAATCAATTGTCTGAAGACGTATTTCTGCTCTCCGTACGACACCTGACTTTTCAGTAACAAAGTGCAAGAGCAGTGTTGTGTTTCTAAGCAAATAAATACGGCAAAAAGGTGTGTTGTGATGGAAGAAAAATCATCGTGGACCTCCTCCTCCTTCACCATGTTTGTTTTTCTAGCTTAAAACGCGGGCGTGTTTTTGAGGTGTGATATATGCATTTTGATTGGCTGCAATCTGTGACATCACTACATCTTGCAACGATGATTCATTTATTCATTTTCCATCAATTGGTTGTTTGTAATTATTATCCTGCTTTCTTAATATGCCGTGGCATAGAGTCTTGTTATCATCCGTCCTCCTTGTTGCTAATCACCATTCTTCCCAGGGGTGTCGTACGGAGCCTCATACCAACACCTCACAACAGTTTCCCTTCCCGGAGGTCTCTCTGTCTGCCTGGACACTGTGAATAGCTATCTTGGTGGCCTTGGATCGCCCCCACATATAGACGCCACCCCCTTCCAAACACCACCACCTCAGCCGCTACGAGGGATTATGATATGTTTTATCCAGAAGTGGCCTGTGATTTTTTTCAAGAAGCCACCACTTTAGACAGGGTGAAGGGTGAACTCGGGGGCTGTGATGCATGTGTGAGGCACAGTGTAGTAGAAGAACATTATTTTAACTCATCCAATTAGTGTTTTTTTTGTTTTCCATTGTGATTTAGGAAACTATAGGTCACAAAAATGAATCACACTTTGTACTTTCCAATTGCATTAAAAAATAAAATAAAAAGTATTTGTTTTACATGTATGAAAGAAGATTCTGATGAGCTTGCTAATTCTAGTGTGTTGCTTAATTTGGATGTTTCTTTTGATAGCGGTGTGTTTCAAGCACATAGTGGCCGTTTGTCCCCTCAGTACCTCAGGTCAGCAGCACAGATGACAATTGAAGCTGGAAGCTTAATTTCATTAGCTAATGTAATTGACAGTATTCACTGCATGCCAGATATTTGAAGGTCATAAACTACGGGAAGGATTTGTTCTGAGGCCAATTGATTTGATTTTGTACAACAATCCGAATGTTCGGCTTTTATTGTCAACTTGGAATAAAAAGCAGCTTAATTGGTTGCTGTGGGGAATTCATTCTGCAATTGGCTGGCAACCAGTTCAGGGTGTACCCCGCCTACTGCCCAAAGCCAGCTGGGATAGGCTCCAGCACCCACCACAACCTTTGTGAGGAGCAAGTGGTAAAGAAAATGGATGGATGGATGGATGGATGGATGGGGAGTTGATTCAAACTAGCTGGAACAAAATATCCATGTATTTTATTTCTTTTTTTTTCTTTTTCTTTTTTTTATGTTTCCTCCGCATTCCTCAATCTATCTGAGTCAAAGTGCAGGACTCACGTTTGCTCCAGCCCCTCTATTCATCCGTTCTGGTTCAGTCCAGTTGCCCAGCCGCTCAGTCCAGATGGGTGGTCCGAACTAGTCACCGTAGTCTGACCGAGCTTGGGCCTAAAAGTGCTAAAACTTCCTCATACTGAGATCATCCGCATTGTTTCACGCACTTATGCACCCTCCACCGCACTTCATTTGCTTTCCAAATCACTTTGCTTTTTTTGTCCCCCTTGCCACCACGTAAAAGCAGATCTTTGCATTGACATATTCCCATACATCTTGGAGTACAGGACACAGTTGGATTTGTGCAAAAACCTCGGTTTGTCCCACGGCAGCCGATGACACGCCGACTTCCCACTGTGACTTACAGACTCTACCACGGATCTTAACGCAACAAACTCTGACTTGTCCCAAGCATAGAGTGATGTTAAATTGTGGTTTTTATACCTCAAAGTGACAGTTCAGCATAAATGTTTTTTTTAACACAAATTATTGCACTTTGTAGTGAGAAAATGACTTCATCATTCTCCTGAGTATTGCATAAATTCATGCAATGAGATTACAATAGTAGAAAGAATAGCTGACATAATACAGTATGTGAAATAGCTAACCTAGCACTGGGTCCAAAAAAGCAAAGAGCTAGTAGTGCTGGGTTATTTATACCCAGTGCATTGGGTTGAAGATTTTTAAAACTGCTGGTTCAAAAGAAACCCAAATTGGGTTAAATAGCTAACCCAGCACTGTGTTCAAAAGGGGCTGAGCCAGTCCTGGGTTATTTATTCCCAGCGCATTTGGTTGAGGATTCGACCCAGCACGTGGGCTCAAAATTGTAATCCAACATGGAGTCACCTCCAGTACACAAAACTGTCCAAAATGGTGATCAGTTTTAGCTCTTCAGTCCAATCTGCTGGGTCAAAAATAGTTAGTTGGGTTAGGAAAACACCCCAGCATTTGTATTTTTAATTTTTTAAATGTTGGAAGACGGATATATCACTTTAACCTGTGTTAAAAGCATGTTTTTCATTTTTATGGGGGGGAAAAAAATGTAGTTTGAATGTTGCTGATCTTAATATCAATATTTTTTTTCATTTTTTTTTTATTTTTTTATTTTTTTTTTGTAGTTCTGTGAATCCTCAAATTGTTTTCCTGACATTTTTTATACTCGTCGAAGCCACCAGGACACATTTTAATATGTTGACAGTATCTGCGCGTAGGTACGATTTTTTTTTTCCTGTTTATTTGCTTGGCATTTTGCTGTATGGACACACTTCTCACCATCGCACCCAAGTCCCGAGGGAATTGCATTTTCTCGAGATGAGAAAATGTCAACTGAATACTTCAAGGCATCCTCCAGGCTTTCTCTCCATCCTCAAGCAGGACGTTTGCACCTGAGCACATTCTCACAAGTCCTGCCCATCCTCTCCTCCTCTGGAAAGGGGGCGGCTTGTTCCTCCAGGCTCACACAAACACACCCACTCGCCACAGCAACTTTAGCACATGAAAGACCTCCTACAGAAGCGAAACGCATCACGCAACAATGCTTTGAAGTCTATCAGTCACCCATCTAACGCCGGGATGTTTTCTCTTCCTCCTCCTTTACAAATCTGATTGATATCGGCCGTGTGGAGCTTCATCTTCAATTCCTTTCTCGCCGTGGTCAGTCTGGGAGTCATTTGGTGCTTTTTCCGTTCCCCTATGCCACTCTTGCAGAATGCAGGCTCAATTTTGCATCAAAGCAGGAAAATAGACCAAGTTGCTTGGTTTTCATTCCCAGTGGCAACCACTGTGCGCATTTGCCTACATTCGTGCTGAATGGCAGTGTTGCTGGTTGTGTCTCCATACACAATGTTGTCCCTCATCACATTCTTATTGGTGCAGCAGAAAAACTCATCGTGTTTCATCATTATTTGTGATATGTTCACCGCAACACAGTTTATTGCCCTGTTGTTTATTTAGTATTGATGGCAGCTTATACATGGGCTTGCCACGCTCTAATCATACATGTGAGTAGTCTGATTTTGTAATTACATACCTATGCTGATACTAGGGCTGTTTATAATTTTAGGCAAAATTATGAAACGTTCTTCTTATAAATGGAAGCCGAAGAAGAAGACATTTTGGTTGTCAGGCGAGCTACTTTTTGGTTAACCCATGAAAATAGAGAGGTATACTCGCATAAAAAAATAAGTTTCGATCATAAATGAAAACCTGCAATAGTGTTTTAGCTTACCTTCCATGCGTTTTGAGAGTGGTACAAAGCGGATGATTGTACACCACTGTAGGCGCCATTGTAGGGACATTGAGCCCAGAAGCCATGACCGGTGCTATTGGGCCATGCGGGACAGAACTGCAGCAAGCTACGTGGCTGCGCTCCAGAGTTCCACAAAGCCTGTCTGGCATCTCGCCGACTGATCATCCACTGGTCTTCTGGGCCTGACGGGAACATCTCTGAAAATGGACATTCATTTCATTGGAACAGTATCCCTTTTATTGCCTTTTAGCATAAATGATGCAGGTTACTGGAACGCATTAGTGGCTAACATGGCTAATTGTCTGCACATTCCACTAGTTCTGTCCTCAGCCTAAGTCAACTCAGGCCAATTCATATCATTGTGGGAGATTCGTGTGGAGGAAATAATCCCAATAACCTAATTTGGAACCCTGGGTTTGTGGATGCATGGGTTTGATTATATAAATGGGATAAAAATAACAACAAGCAGCATGCATCCACTCAAAACAGGAAAAGAGTTACCACAATTGTTTTGTTTTGTTTTTTAGTTGAAAAGGAAAATTGGATTGTGGCTAAAGATGAGCAAGGAATTCTATTTTTACTTATATTAATTATCAGTGATTCATGACAAATTTGGGTCTGCACAGGAAACAAATATTGCAAATAAGGATTGTGCCATTCTAATAGTTAGACAGAGGCTGATGTTTCTTTTTCCCCATTGAGAGAAATGGGCACATTTTTGAAAGTACCTTAATTGTATCTAAATTACACTACATGTCAGTGTGGAATGTTATTACTGGGAGGCTTGATTCCTTGCCTCCCCTTACATAGAGTTTAATTGGCAGTGTGTAAGAGTAGCAAACCTAATTGCCTTTATTCTGTCGCCGACATTGCAAAGATACCACTGCCAGGCATGTGTGTGCGTTTGTGTGAAAACGTGTGGGATAATGCGGACCTTTCTGCAAACTGTCGACCTCGTCGCATTCCCATAACGGTGTTCACGTCGTAACAACAGCGACGTTTGTGCGGGGGTTTATGCGCCGTCTTTGTCTGGGCTTTGTGAGCCTCTCTGTTCGCCCGCGAGCAAGGCATCATTCGAACAACTGGCACATGAGTTTTTGCTGCAGGTTGGTTAAATTTAGGTCACAAATATGCATCAATGAGTCGTGTACCATGAGAAAAAAACTCTTAATTGACATTTCTGGTTGTATGCCAAAGGTGTTCCTTCCTCCATCTTGGCTCATTATCCAGCGGAACCTATTACTGATTGGCTGCTGAATGGTTTTACAACACGAGGACAATGACGCTGCAATGTCCTTAACTTGTGATGCCACAATTATCTTTTGACCTGTTTTTTTATCCAGCTGTGAAGCTGAATGTCTCCTGGTGTGCAGGTCAGGTAGAAATGTATTAAAAGCCTCAAGGCAACAGCTCAGGTAGAATCTTCCCGTGGTACAGAATTGACCACCACCAACCACGTCGGCACTCCGTACCGGAAGAATACACCCCTATTGAGGATGGTTGCTTGAGAAATGAATGACAATTTTCTATTCTTATCATTTCTAACTTTTATTTCCTGATCATAAATAGGCCATAAGAGATCAAGTACCGATTCCAACAGTCCGATACTGAGTCCGATACAGAGTGTCATTCAACTGTTATATTGCAGTTTTGGTGTCATTTCTTGCCTAGTGTGACTGACGTGACAATCACAAGGCCTGTGAGGCAGTTGACACAACGTCTGAGCCTGTGAAGTCTACCTAGCAACAGGAGGCCAATCACATGAAAGGTGAAAAAGAATCTGTGCAATTCTGTTGAGTTCTGTGCAGGGTTATTATAGTTTTGGAATTTATTTATTTAGTTTATTTAGTTAGTTTTGATTTCATTTTGAGTTTTGTTTTTTAAATTTAGTTAGTTTTTATTAGTTTTCAGGGTGGTTCTGTTAGTTTTTATTAGTTTTAGTTATTTAATAAATGCTTAGTTTTAGTTAGTTTCAGTATTAGTTTTAATTTTAAAAAACTGTGTATTACTTGTGCGCAATATTTAAAAAACACCATGAGAGCGACGTCATCGGAAGGTGCTTTTCTATTGGCTGCGTCACATCTGTGTGACACACTTTCAAACATCCTTATTCCGGTTAATATCAAAATAAATCATTTAAAATCATCCCCAAAGGCTCATGCATTAAATTAATTATCAAAGATGAAAATGAAGGACATTTTTGATATAATTAGTTTTATTTAGTTTTGTAAACATAAAATGTAGTTTCAGATAGTTTTTGTTTTTTAAAAAGCATTTTTGTTTTTATTTTATTTTGTTAACAAAATTGTTTTTGGAATTTTAGTTTTTTTTTCCTTAGTTTTTCTAAAATAGCCTTGTTTCTGTGCTATTATATATATATATATAGTTTTTTTTATAGTTTTTGTTTTTTAAAAAGCATTTTTGTTTTTATTTTATTTTGTTAACAAAATTGTTTTTTTGAATTTTAGTTTTTTTTTCCTTAGTTTTTCTAAAATAGCCTTGTTTCTGTGCTATTATATATATATATATATATATATATATATATATATATATATATATATATATATATATATATATATATATATATATAAAGCTGTCCTGCCATTGGTTCAGACCATTCAAGGGCCAATAGGATATCTTAATGCAGTGAACATGTCACATACCAGTGAATGGCGTGCACCAGCAAGACGCAAGATGCTGCATCCAAAATCCTATATTAGCGTTGGAATTAATGGTATCGGCATGTTACTTGTGAGTAGTCACCGATACCGATACCACTGTTTTAATACAGTATCGGCACCTCTGCCGATACACTAATATATACATATATATATATGATCAAATTCATCTCAACTTGTGACCTTTCCCAACACCAGCATACAAATTTAAGAACAAATGTTACAAAACATTAAATCTTGATCAGATTCCAAATGTTTGCATGTTGCCGTAAGTCAAACCAAAGCCATGCAGCATGTGACAAAGTGGTAAAATACGTGTGTTATGCTTCCGTCACACAAAAGGGGTCACTTCCATGTCAGTATCAGGCACTGGTGCACAGTTAATAATAGCAAATCAATCGCTGGATTGACCGAGTCCAATCGTATCAGCATTTTCCTTTTAAGCAAAACGCGTAATTCGGATTGAAACCATCAACATTATAACAGCGCAAAGCTTGTCAAATTTGTCTGTTACAGTTTTGCCCTGACGAAGCAACCAAGGATGGCAAACGAATGACTTATTGGCCATCACTGATGAAGGTTAGATAGAAATGGCAACACGTAGGCCCGATTCACTAAGATGTGAAATAGTGGGCACTAAATTGCATTTCACTTTATGTTCTGGAGTTGAATCCCAAAACCGCAGACACAAATAAGATTTTAACTCTTTATTCGCATAACATCGAGGCGTAGAATAAACTTGACTAGATGAGAAGCAACGAGAATGTATCGAGAATCACGAGACGCTAAGCTAACTTGGGCTGTGGAGGTGGACAGAGGAACAGGAGTAATAATCCGACAAAAACACACTTCTCCGTCAGGTTTATATACACAGTGAATCGATCTGATTGGCTGTGGCTAGACATGTGGGAAACAGGACTGACATCTGATTGGCTGTTGACCAGATAAAGAGATTAAATAGTCTTGACATCACATAGCTCCTGACATCACATAGCGTCTTACCAGTTGAAACTAGATACTGGTTACATCAGTTCAAAATAGACACTTTAACTCAGTTCAAAACAGACACTTGACCACACGGTCATGACCCAAACATAACCCTTGTATGACCCAAACATAATCCTGTCATGCCCATGCATGACCCAAACATAAACCTGGCATGACCCAGTCATAACAGTACCATGACCCAAACGTAACCCTTGCATGACCCAAACATAACCCTGTCATGCGCTTGCATGACCCAAACATAACGATGGCATGACCCAGTCATGACAGTACCAGGACCCAAACATAACCCTTGCATGACTCAAACATAACCCTGTCATGCCCTTACATGACCCAAACATAACCCTGGCATGACCCAGTCATGACACACTTGAATAGACTTCGACATACTGGAAGCAGTGCAGTCAAAATTGCTACGTAATGAAGAGAATACATTGTTGGGAATAATTGAATACAAATTCCTGGATTAAAAATGAAGTTATAAATGTAGGTCGGTTATTCTGATAGTGTTGAAGATAATGCCTGGACTGTTTTTAATTGTACTTCCAAGTTTTGCTTAGTTAAAATATAAGAGTGATACTCTTTTGTTTCTGTTTCATAAAGGTGAATTTTTTCAAAGCAGACAGTGGATGCTTGTAGGCCATCATATAAGATCAGTTTCTTTCCGTGGGGAAAACAACAAAAAGCTTGTTTTCTCCTCGACTTTTCGCCAGTCAATCAGCTCCATTTTGGGACTTCAAAGTGCCGTCCCAGGAAGAGGCTGCAGACCGTGGATGAGCATTCACTTTCACTTTTCGTCGGTCAAGAGTGCGCGCCACCGCTGAGAGGAGGTTAGCGCACTCCGGCTTTGAAGTGGTGCCTCCGAGCAGACAATGTTGACATTCTCCCCGCACATCGTTTTGCTCTTCAACGCCGTGTCAATACACTTCCACTGTCAAGCCAACCACATCTTCTTCGCCTTAAAAGCCATTTTCATTACATGGATAAATTTGTTGTAGCCCCCTGTTAATATAATAAGGATAAACATGATTAACGTGGCCCGGAGGGAGCGAATGAGAGAGTTGTCTCGTGAGATTAGAAAGAAAATCATAGACCAGAACGTTAAAGGTAAATGCTATATGACCATCTCCAAGCTTGTGTTTGTGTGGCTACAGCTGCACATATTATTCGGAAATTTAAAAACCACAGACTGGAAGCCAACATCTCCGAACGTGGCCGCAGGAGGAAAATTGGTGACAAATCAAAGAGACGAATAATATGAATGAGAGCACAGAATAACCTCCAAAAAAAATTACAGGTCAACACCAAGGTCAACGTACATCACTGTACTATTAGCCATTATAAATAAGGCATTAACACATTTTATTATTATATAATATTTGTATTTTACTATGGCTTTTTGTTGTTTCATTACCTGCTCTGTGTGCTTTGAGTTGTCTCGTGTTTTATTTTATTTTATTTTATTTTATTTTATTTTATTTTATTTTATTTTATTTTATTTTATTTTATTTTATTTTATTCAAATGTCAATGGCAAGGCAGGATTGGACCTTTGGGGACAAGTGTGAGGGGATTGGGTCTTACTGCTTGTGAGTTTTATTAAGATGAATAAGCAGCTAAGAACATGGATGGATGAACATTTCCTGTGATCTTGTATCCATTTTTTTATTTATTTATTAATATAGGCTGGAAAGCCTTCAAATGCCAGAGCAACATTGGAAGCAATGCCCAGTTTGGCCACTAGATGTTGCAAAACACAACCATTGCATGTTTGTTTGGTTTTTTTTTTGTTTTTTTTTTTTTTTTTTTTTTTTTGGCTGGCACGCCATTTGTTTGTACTGATGCTTCCTTCCCGCTTGCTGCTTAAGGGTGTGACATGAAATACTTCCCTCTATGACTTGGCAAATAATCTATGACTCAGACACGGGTGATCAGACCAGATTGCAAAATGCAGTGTTTGTGTTTGCCACGTGCAAATATGGCAGTGCGTGCAAAGTCACACACGCACACATGTTCACACAGCACATATCTAAATATACACGCTTGTATGCCGATTAAGCTATGCTTCACATTTAAAGTCACTTGGAAAATGGAGTCAAAAGATGTGCATCTTGATGTTTCCTCACTTTTCTATGCATCCAATCTGCCTGTACATTGCACATGCCCCCATTGGAGAAGTTCACTCGCCATATTGTCAATAAAATCAGCTGACTCAAAATGAGGAAGCGGCACGGGAGGAAGTTTGTGGAGGAAGATTTTTCCTGCTGTGTCATCCTGACCTTCCACGACTGGTATCATATTACGTATTTGAAGTTATAGACAGGAGAAATATCCTTTTACCAAGCAATTACCACTAAATTGTGATGTTCAGATGCTCGTCATAATTGTAGACAATCATCTCCAATTTTAATAATAGCAATGTCAGTTTTTATTTCACGTACTGTCAGTCGTGTTTTGAAGGCGCACATCAGAATTTACTTCGTTCAAACAGGATATTGCTTGCTGTAAATTGAGTCAATCCACTGGTTTTTGATAGTGTTGTTCCGATACCATTTTTTTGGCCCCCGATACCGATTCCGATACCCAGCTTTGCAGTATCGGCCGATGCCGATACCATATCGATACCTAAGGTTTTTTTTCCTCAACATGAAAAAGCTGTCCTGCCATTGGTTCAGAGCATTTAAGGGCCAATAGGATTTCTTAGCTCGGCATGCAGTGAACATTTCACATATCAGTGAATGTCGTGCACGAGCAAGACACAAGATGCTGCATCCAAAATCCTACTTTAGTGTCAGAAATAATGGTATCGGCATGTTACTTGTTAGTACTCACCAATACCGATACCACTGTTTTCATGTAGTATCTGAGCCTCTGCCGATACCAGTATCAGTATCGGAACAACACTAGTTTTGCATAGGTGCAATGTTACAGGTTTAGTAGTAAAGCTGATGCATGCCATTTTAAAGGTTTTATACACGTAGCAAAAGGGCAATTAATGTAACATAAGCATTGATTTCATTTTTTCGGGGAAAAAAAAATTGTTACCTGTAGTTTTGCAGGATGATCTGTTCCTTCACTCTTTCTTGATGACCTACTGTTTACGTTTGGTGATTCCTCGAAATATGGGCAAGTGAAAGGCCATGGGGATTTAAAGCAAAGCGCATTTCCTCTTTTTGTTGGGCATCTTTTGGAGCTGGGTGCAAAGACGAGCGATTGCGTCAACTGACCCATTTTCCAGACCGAATCACTTATTCTGGCAAGTCATGGTGGGCGCGTCCTATACACATTAACAGCGTACTTTTCCGACAATAGACAGATTAAGATTCAGACACAGTGTCAATGTTTCAATCATTGGCAACAAAAGTGAGTGCACCCCTAAGTGAAATTGTGTCATGTGATTTTTTTCATTTTCCACAAAAGTGTGAGGTGTGTTCTCACCTTTTGTGAGATGGGATACATAGCATGGTACAGTTGCTGCAAAAATCTACACACCCCTGTTCAATTATTTCTGTGATTTAAAAAAAAAAATGCCAAGATAAATAATTGCAAAAAATTTCCTACCGTTCACGTGACCTGAAACCCACTGATTAATAAATTTCAGATATTCTAATAGCTTTTTATTGTTTTGACTTTTTTTTTTTTTTTTTTCTTTCTGGCTCATGGCTAATATTTGCTCTCATGCTGTGGAAGCTCTCTGTGAATGAGGGCCTGGAATGTAAAAATAAATAAAAAAATTAAAGGATTGGAGTTGCACAGGTTATGGATCACATTAATGGTGATTTAAGTTTCTGAAATAATTTCCCTCCTTTTTTTTTACATCACAAAAACCTGCCATTTGAACAGGGTTGTGTAGACTTTTTGTATCCATCATATGTTGATTTGATAACCCTTCCCACATTATTAAAGTTGTCTGTTGTCAAAACTCAAAAGCAATGTGATGCTGCTTCCAAGGTTGATAAGTGCTCTTGTAGCTAAAAAAATAAAATAAAATAAAGGCTTGACTTTCAAATTTAGCTGATTAGGCCTGTTCAAATTGTGTTTTTGGTGACAACTTTTTCACAAAAGGGCGCTGTAATCTACATAATGACCACAATGATGTTTGTTCACACCAGTTAAGGTTGATGAGGGTACAAAATGGTGGAGTGCGGATGGACACTTGGCACCTGACGTCGTAAAAATAGCAAAGCACTCAATGAGTTGTTTTCCTCCGGGCGACGTCTGAGAGAGCAATCAAGACCGAAACTGATGTGAAGGGCCTGAAAGAGGACACCTCGCTTGGAAATGGGTTATTTTACAGCTGTGGCACTCAAAAATGTACACCCACACCAAATAATTGTAATAATGCCCAGAGAGAGTGAGTGATTGATTCATGTCGAATTTATAATATAGTACATGCACAAAGGTTGTTTCCTTAACACACTCGTTTGGAGAGCTGTGGATTTTGATCAGATCGGATTATTTTTACCCAAGATTGGCTTAATTACAATATATTTGAGCCAGGAAATTGGGTTGGCAACACCTGACAACTGAAGATTGCTTCATCTTCTTTGAAAATGTTGGTAATAACATTTTTATTTCTAACCTGCACAGCTACGTATATTGATAACCCACATACCCATTTCTTGATAGCTATGGATGTTTTTGTTGTTGTTGTTGTTGTTGTTTTTTTTGTTTTTTGTTTTTTGTTTTTTTTACCTCTTCTTGGGTCAAAATCTCAACCCATTGTTCTGGGTCAAATCCTCAATTCCGTTAGAAATAACCCAGCATTGTCTTGGTTCCTTTTAGACCCAGTGCTTTGTTAGCTATTTCAACCAGTTTGGGTTGCATTTTGCTCAGCAGTTTTAAGAGTGCAATACTGAGAGGTGTTTCTAATATTTTACTTACCTTATTTAGCTACAGTACATAGCAGGATCAATGAGGGTACGAAGAATTCAAATCGTATCATTTTTATTTAAAGGAGTTGTACAAGTTCTATCTAGGGTCCAGAATTTCTTCCCAAATGAAAACAGATTGGAAATAAATGCAACAAATTGATTAGATTTTTTAGTTTAGCATTAATTATGATACTACATTTGATAGTGTACAGGGAAATTCAAATTTAGATTACAGCCTGATGTCAAGGCACGCATGCAAACAAGCTGAATGGAAATCCCGTGGTGATTTTGAAATGCAGACATAATATCCTGCAGAGCACAACAAATTCAAATCAACTTAGACTAAAATAGTAATCCTGTTGAATTGAATAGAAAATAAATTTAGCCATTTTTTTTCTTTGATGTGGTCAGTAAGATTTTACTGATATTCAATGGGTCTAGCCTTGTGTGAATTCTATTAAATCTATGATATATAAAAGAAAAGTTACACAATCTGATAGAAAACAAAAGCCTCCTTGTGGAGGCTTTTGGTGGTTTTGTCAACCCCTTGTGTCTGTCAAATAGCAGTTTGTGTCATTAAGAATCATGTTGGAAAGGTGATGTTACTTGTGTTCAAACTCTTCTGTCGAGCCACCTCATTTCACACGCCATGTTCAAATATGTGGTCATTTTTGCCCTCTTCCTTTCATTCTAATAGATGCTTGCCCTGCACAAAACAGTGTCAGTGGCGTCTTGGTCTTTTGATGAAGGCAGCTTGTGACCACGTTTGATTCCGGGGCCACTTTGACAGTTTGGAGGCTGTCTGAAGTCAGATCAGAGGAGCGAGAGAGGGCCTGGAGATGCAGACGTCCAGCTGGGGGAGAAGATCAGAGGAGACATTGTAAGGTACACAGCTCTACTGGCTCCTGCAACTTTTCCCTTTGTATGTTTTTTTTTTTTCTTTAGTCAAATATAGCACTTTTCTCCACAGCTCTTATCGTCTCCTCATGGCTCACTTAAAGAATTGTGAGGTTTTAATCTGATTTTAACTGAAGAGCTGGTTTCACCTTGCCTCGCTGACTGTGTAATTGTGTGCGTGCATGTATGTGTATTGCCATTTCAGATGAAAGATTTTTTTTTTTTCGTTCAAGATTGCCACATCCCAGGATGAGCTTCTTTTATTTGGGCATACCAACAAAGAAGCATAATAAGAATGGATGGCAAGCGACTTTGTTGCGTGTACTGCTCTAGGCCAGAGTTGTGTTTTTTTTTCCAAAATGTTGGCCTTGGAATAATTTGTGCCAAAGGACCTGGGATAAGTTGTGTAAATGGCACAACTTCACCTAAATTATGGTTATTTACTCTATATTGCTTTATTGTATTTCATTGATATAAACTGTATTCTTACATTTGGGCGCTAAAACGATGTGCCATTCTTAATTATTGACCAAAATTAATCATGCCACAAGACAAAAGAAAGACAGACCGTGTTTCAATTCCTCTTGAGGAGTTGGAAAGAGCAGTGAAAGAGATAAAAAGCATATGTTAAGCTGGAAAGGAGATAAAAATCTGCAAGGTGACCATAAAAAAAATAGGGTTAAGAAAAACAGGCTTAGGCTTACCTCCCGACCACTCACCAAGTGACAAATCTGGTTGTTCTGCTCACTTGTCTTAAGAACTTATTTTCCCTTGCTAAAATCCAATTATTATTTATTTATTTTATTTTTTTAAAAGAAAGTGAAAACAAGAATTGTGACTGACACACCTGAGAAGATGGAGTTGGAGAAGTCTCACAAAGAAAGAGAAGTTAAAAAAGGTGAACAGGAAAAGAAAATTGAGGGAATAATTTGTCTTCCTTTTATATAGCATTATCGTTTGTGAGATTAAAATCTTTTTTTTTTTTTTTTACTTCAGTTATCAATGGCACAATTTACCTCACTTAATTCTGACTAATGACACAACGCACTGGAGGCAAGTTGTGCCACAAACCACTTTTTTTTCTTTCTTTTTTTTTTTTGTTTACAGTTTATTGAAGATCCAACGTGATTGCTCCCAGGGATGCACAACATATAAACATATTTTATTTGGAGGCATTCCTGTAATCCCCTTGCAAGTAAAAATTGGCACAATTTACCCCACTCTCCCCTAAATATTATAATTTGTTTATAAAATTGTTGCAAGTACACTTCTGGAGAGGAATACTCCTTGCGCACTCTGTCAGCGAGAGCGCCACTGCCACCTCCTGTAGAGGATGTGCAATTACACTTTATTCAACAGAGACGACGGAACCGTGGAGCTACGACCAGTGTAAAAAAACAGTGTACACAAATTTAAATTATTTTAATCCTGCTTTTAAGATTGATTCTAGCCCTGAGTCAAATGGCATTTATTGTTAGTAGTAGACATAATTACTAATCTATGCTTATAAATTAGATGAATAAGAATAACAGAGTTGGAACTTTTGATATTAATTGCACCTTATTTAATGAGCATCACATATTTACAGTGGGTTGGACTACAAATTGTAATAACTGTTTTGTGGATGTTGTTAATACATTTATTTAAATTAATAAAAATTAAAATCACCGCATGCCATGTTAAACTGATGATTATTGTTTTGTTTTGTTTTTTGTTTGGCATCTATTAACATTTCACTGTAATAACAGTTGTAGTTTGTTGTTTGTTGTGTTGTAGTTTGGAATATTAGAAAACATACATTGTATATTGAACATGCATCAAGGATAACGTATGTAGTATGTACTAGCTATTTTTGCTTTCGTATTTTTAATTTTTTACCATCGTGAGGACATTGGATGGTTGTATTTTAAATTGAAGGGTGACGTATATTTTAACGGCAATTAGGATCTTTGCGTGCGTGTGTCTGCTTCCATATTATATCATCATTTTGTCAAATAACTCATTATAAGAGGCCATTTTAGGCCATAAAGCTATTTATTTGATCACACATGAAAGTACACAGGTCTAAATGTAAAAGGAAGGAAATGATACAGTATTTTACTGTATTACCATATGTTGCCAAGGGTCCAAAACAAGACTGGTGCACTGTCTCCCTCGAGTGGCGAAAACAAGAACGTCAGAAAGAATGTTTCAGGCGTGATAAATCGCAGCATCATTCCAGGAGTAATTCATCATTTCAGAATTTCTAGTCTAGTAGTCTGTGAATATTAACAATAATAATAATGATCCACTGTCCAAGATAATATTTGTGGTTTATGTTTGTTTGTTTGTTTGTTTGTTTGTTTTATGTGAATCACTGTACTGTTTGATTTCACGCCTGGGGCAACCTGCAAGGCATCACCAATCAATCGACGACGCCTCCCCACTCCGCCACACTCACAAACACACGCACACACCAATTCCACTTGTTGCAGCGTACTGCAGCTGACCTGAAGGCTTCAACTCGTCCTTCGGAAGCAATGGCAACATCCGTGAAGCTGAACACTGGCGCATTAATCCCCATCGTCGGCCTGGGGACTTGGAGAGTGAGTGATTCGTTACGAATCTCTTGGATCTAATGGAAAGTTACTAGTTACTTTCTTTCTGCGGGTGCAACGACGACGGGGGAAGCAGGATAAGAAACCGGCGCGGCCATCGAAATTTAAAATTAGACGTGAGGGAGTTGCATACCGCGTCGAAAATAAACTCACTGAGTGTCATTATAATTGTGCGTGTGAATGAATCGTTTTGATCGTGAGGCTAACTGTGGCTAATGCTAGCTAACATTCTAGGTTAGATAACACATTCGTTCGGGATTCGCTATATCATGCACCGATTCAGTATTTAATATGCAGATGAATCCGTTATAGCACAAAACAGAGCAACGAGCATAATTGGACTATTTTTATTTACGTTTTTTACGAGAAGGTGCTTAGCTTGCTGTACAGTTCAAGTGCCCAAATGAAGTATTGGATTTTACTCTTCGTTGTACGTATTTGCAGAATTATCTATACTAATATGAACTCTGTAGTTAATATTATTATGCGGTTGAGGTTAAATGGCTACACATGCCATTTAGAAAATATTTTACTTTCATGTATTCATCATTACTATATTGTGTATGTGGGGCTTAGCTGTACGTTTAAATTGCTGTGTATAGGTGTTTGTTTTTGGTATTTGAGTATATTGTTCATATGTAGCGAAGCCATACATTGTAGATGGCACCAAAAAGCCCTGGCTGCAAACTTGGCATTGTGTTACTGGACTATTATAGTGATGCCTTGAGATACGAATGACCCAACTCAGGCTTATTCATTCATTCATTTTGTGATAAGATCAATCTGATGGATTTATTTTGTCCTAACTTTTGATACATGTGGCAGTAAATTCAACTCATTTGGCAAAAAAAAAAAGGCTTCACACAAATGCCACTCTCAGTTGAAATACGTGCACATTTAGACATTCAATAGAACTGGACTCAAAGTCAGATTCTTTATCTTCAGTGAGGATCTGAAACAGCTGAGAGAAGCCGAGTCTACATTGTACACTGAAAGGCATCCATGTACAATGTAAACAGTTCATAAAAGTAAAAGCTGAAATTGTTTGTAATTTGTATTGTATAAGGCACTATTTTTCCATTTGTTGTTTTCGTTTTTGGGGGAGGCTGGAACAAATTTATAGTATGTGCATTAATTTTAATAGGGAATGAGGATCTGAAGGCACCACTTGTTGCATGTGCGAGATGATTGGGCCAATGGGAGCAGAGCAGGCAGGGAGAGAAGTCAGCACGGCGCTTAAAGAGATACTTGACTCATTTTAGCCATTTTCAGCAGTGGGAAGATAATATTTTGTCTAGAACTAATGTGACAACTTAATTATTTTTCATGTACAATTATACTACATGACAGGTGCTCAGAGTTCAGGAAGCGACCAATCACGGCTCCCGTTTTCTGGGTTTTGTTGTATGACGTTCGCAAACAGAGCCCTGATTGGTCGTTATCTGTTTCCGAAGCACGCATGATGTCATCTTCAGTTGACGCCAAGTGGTTTTGGTTTGTACTCTAGGGTACCATAACAGAGGTCATAACCAATAATAATATTTGTTATGATTCCAGTCAGTTTTATTTCTTACCGCTATCCTTCAGACAAGCTTTACATGATGTTTAGTATTTGTCAACTATTAGGTTTCATTTCAGTTATTTGTACTGCATGTTCCAAATAACTTCAGTCATTCTCTTGTAGTCTGAACCGGGTAAAGTGACTGAGGCGGTGAAAGCCGCCATATCGGCGGGCTACAGGCACATCGACGGGGCTTTCATCTACCAGAATGAGACGGAGGTGGGCGAGGGAATCCAGGCCATGATCAAGGAAGGAGTGGTCAAGCGAGACAACCTTTTTGTTGTTAGTAAGGTAAATTGTGTCAAATCTCAGTCCAAATTCCCAGTACATTAAGCACGATGGCATGGGTCAGCAACGAAGCCATTTAAATGGCGACTCTAATCCAGCAGATGGCAGTGTGACAACATAATCCAACTGCCTTTTTTGGGTTCTTACACGACATCTTTTGTCCCTTAGCTGTGGTCCACTTTCCATGAAAAGTCCATGGTTCGGAAAGCTTGTGAGAAGACCCTGAGCAATCTCAAACTGGCCTACCTTGACCTCTATCTAGTGCACTGGCCAATGGGATTCAAGGTAAATGCTGCAAGTGTTATCCATTATTGTTCTAGATTATTTTTAATTTTTTTTTTTTATTCTTTGTAATTATATAGGCTGGCGACGACGTATTTCCTTTGGACAGCAATGACGAAATAATTACTGATAATTCTGACTACCTGCAGACGTGGGAGGTGAGGTAAAAGTTTGTCAAATAAAAAACAAAGTCATAAAATTCTACTTGCATATGTGATTTGATGACTGATTGGATTTTGATCACTCCATGTGGGTTATTTAACAAAGGCAGAGCATCCGGTACAGAGCCCTGTGGAGCTCCTTAGAGTGCAAAAACTGCCCATATTGTGTGTTTTAGGGGATGGAGGAGCTGGTAGATGCCGGTCTGGTCAGAGCAATCGGCATCTCCAATTTCAACCGGGATCAGATTGAACGTCTCCTCAACAAGCCAGGCCTCAAATACAAGCCTGCCAATAACCAGGTACGCCAACACTCACACATACAATATGAAACAGGAATAACATCAAAATCACATGTATTGATGTTTTCTATCAATATGACAGGTCATCCTAAAAGTGCAGCAGTCTGTAATGCTGTCATGTTTGTTTCTCCCGAGAAGGGATAATTAAAGGTTTTCTAATTCTCCTGAGTTTGATGCAGCCAGTCCTCCCCTGAAGCTAGGCTAATAAGCTTAGTCTGTTGTTTACCCCCTTCTATCTGGGCTTGATCGTGCCTCGTATTAAATTAAGCTACCATTTGCTCCTCTGCCCTGCAGCCATTCTACAAAAACATCAGACATTCAGTCTTTTGTGTTGCTTCCAAAAAGAGAATACGATTTGAGAAAAGTTTCAGTCATGACTCAACAAAGGAACATTTGAAGTAGTCAAAGAAAGTGTTGTTGTACATTTGTGCCCACAGGTGGAGTGCCACCCCTTCTTGTGCCAGGAGAAGCTGATCGACTACTGCCACTCGAAGGGCATCGCCGTGACAGCCTACAGTCCCCTCGGCTCCCCGGACAGACCCTGGTAGCTTTGCTCGTCTTCAAACGTGGATCATCTCTGCTGTTTTCCGAGTAACATGTGACAAAGTCCGCTGGCTGCGCATTGCAGGGCAAAACCAGACGACCCTTCACTTTTGGAGGATCACAATATCATGGCCATAGCCAAGAAACACAACAAAACAGCTGCTCAGGTACAACAGCAATAAAAGCTACATCCGTTTTGAACGAGGGAAAGATAATGACTTGGGGAAGGAAGCACAGCCCTTTTTTTTTTTTTTTTTTTTGCAGACGCACGCAATGGATAGGAAGTTATTGAGCTCATTGTAGCTAGCAGGCAGCTCTATTGTTGAAGCATCGTCCGAAAGTGACTTTGAAGACAGATTTAATGATGTATGTGTGAACTAAATGGATAGTGGTGAGTGTTTGTTTACCTTATAAAATGGTAATTGCTATCGTGCTAATGCTAATCACGATTGCTAACCGTATAGTGTAGGCTAATCCTGTTGGTGTTGCAGTCATGCATATGTTCATAAGATAATTAGTGTAGTTATATCCACCCAATTCAACTCACATTCAACCTTAGTGGATTAAAAAAATAAAAATAAATTATATGGGTGTGTGACTATTTGATGGAATAATTGATAGTATAATCATCCCTAGGCTGAACAAATCATTGAATTCAAATCTACATTGCAAATCACAAAGGCTGTAATTTGGGGCTTCATTTTGGTCAGTCGCTTTATTTGTATATGTGGCTAGATAAGTTCAGTGTCTGAAGTGCAGTCCACATGTTTACATATTATTGTTTCATGAAATTTGAATAATTGACATGATGAAGCCACTTTGATAGACACGTTTGCAATTATTGTTGTAATGTGTTATATGATTTACTAGCTTAAGTTTAGGCCGCCCCTAATTGGTAGAATTTTGTCAAGTTGTCATAGTGAACAACATTGAAGGCTGTGAGTCAGTGTTTAGTGAGTTAACTAATTGAAGTAGATAAATACATTTGTATTTCATTAATTCATGATTAATTTGTCTGACTTATAAAACCAAAGTTTTTATGTAAAATAAATATGATAGTAATACAAATTAATTTGTTTTTATTTGTTAAAAATACATGGCAAAGGGACCTTGAGAAAATAATCACATATTAAATGGCGATTCTGCGGGGGGAAATTTTTCAATGAGATTATTTTTCCCAATATCGTTGACTGAGCCCGAGCCTGAACTCTGGATTTAAAATCAGGTCCTGATCCGCTTCCACATCCAGAGGAATGTGATTGTGATTCCTAAATCGATCACACCTCACCGCATCCAGGACAATTTCAAGGTAAGGAGCATCCCCAATGCCCACAATCTCTTGCTTTGCACGTTGTGTTTATGTGCGTGTTTGCAGGTGTTTGACTTCCAACTCAGCGACGACGACATGAAGACCATATTGGGATTTAATCGGAATTGGAGAGCCTGTGGGATGCATTGGTGAGTGGAAAGAAATGACGTTAAGACGTTGCTTGTTGTACGGCATCGTTTTTATACGGGGTTTTTTTGTTTGTTTTTTTGTTTCTTTCCCCTTGACCTCCAGGAGCGTGAATCACAAGGATTACCCTTTCCATGCTGAGTTTTGAGGTGGAAAATTGCCAAACGTGGGTGCTG
Source organism: Festucalex cinctus (assembly GCF_051991245.1). Classification (NCBI taxonomy): domain Eukaryota; kingdom Metazoa; phylum Chordata; class Actinopteri; order Syngnathiformes; family Syngnathidae; genus Festucalex; species Festucalex cinctus. The sequence continues at coordinate 12,364,881 of NC_135426.1, forward strand.
AAGTTCACTTTCGTTTCTGTAGAGCACTGCTGGTACTATTACTGTCCTTACAAATGTTGACTATATTTGTCGTAGTAGCTTAATGTTGGCAAGGGCAACCAAGTTTGAAATGTATCAATACTCGTGGCATTATACATTTTCTTCTTAGCACTTCTTCTTATTTGCACTTGTGACTGTTGTCACCGCCGAGTCATGTGCGCTGCTTGTGAGGTTGTTGCCTCATTATTTTCACTTCTCCTGTGTGCCAAAGCCACACAGTGCCGTGCCTGCAGGGCACGAAGGACTGTGTGCTATTCGCGCTATTCCTAAGCACGAGGGGTCAGTAAATGCCACAGCCAGAACGTTAGTATAATTGCAAGAAGAATAGGACTGGAGTATGTTCCAATAAAATCAAGTAGTATGTACTGAGTCTTGTCTTAAGAGTTTTATTTGTGGTGTCGGCGTGTGATACATTCAAGAGCGTTTCAATTTGACGCCCTCGCCTCTTCGAAATTTTAACAAACCAATTTTACGATTCATATCCGTATTCGTTACACTCCTAGTGTGCCGTGTGTAGGAATGGAAGTCCTCTCATGAAATGAAACAAATATGCATTCATGAAGAGCATTTCATACCGAGCCATTTAACGGGGTGAAAACAGCTGATAAACGTTTTATTCATACTACGTGAAAGTCGAAGTCAAACATGAACACAAGCACGATCCTCAGTTGTTGGATCCTACGCAGAAACTCCCCGTTCGGAGTTAATATTCGGCGTTGAGTGGATAGTCTTTGTGTTTCGACGCCCTGTCAGGAAAACAAAAGCGGCAAGTTAAAGGGAGACTTCACTTATTTAGGCCATTATAGCAATAAAAAGTTCATATTTTGTCTGTAAATTAATTTGATACTTTCATGATTTTTCACGTACAATTAGTACCTTTAAAAACACATTTTGCAACATGCTGTCAACTGAAAATGACATCACAAGGGCTCAGGTAACCAATCACAGGTCATCTGCTTTCTAGGTATGGTCATGTGACATTCACAAGCTGAGCTGTGATTGGTTAACTGAGCCCTTGTGATGTCATTTTCAGTTGACAGCAATTTGCAAAATGTGTTTTTACAGGTACTAATTGTACATGAAAAGTAATGAAAATATCAAAATTATTATAGGCAAAATATTAATGTTTGACTACCAAAAATGGCTAAATAAGTAAAGTATCTCTTTAAAGGACACATGAACGTAATCCGATTACGTGCTCATTTGTCTCTGTCCACTTACCATAAAATGGGGAAACCTCTAAAATTCTTGTTTAAACTGAGCAGGATCTTCATGTCGTTGTCATGAATTTCAAAATCAAACACCTACACGAGGAACAGAAGTGAAAAATGCTTTTTAAACATCTTTGAGGAAAATTTCAATCCTGTGTCGCTTCTAGTGTTGTTTTGGAATCTAGAGAGAGTTAATCAAATTTCTAAAAATCTTCCCTACTTGATGATTACAGAATTTCTTGAAAAAAATCCAGTACTCAACCAGCTAACCAATCACAGCTCATCCGTTTTCTAGGTTTGGTCATGTGACATTCACAAGCTGAGCTGTGATTGCTTAACTGAGCCCTTGTGATGTCATTTTCAGTTGACAGCAAGTTGCAAAATGTGTTTTTAAAGGTACTAATTAATTGTACATGAAAAAAAATGAAAATTATCAAATTTATTATCGGCAAAATATTAATGTTTGACTGCCAAAAATGGCTACGTAAGTCAAGTATCCTTTTAAGAGCAATAGTCCAAAAAAAAATTTATCAGGTTCAACCTTACTTTAAATATATATATATATATATATATTAAAATAATTGAAAAGAAAAAATTGGGATGGTGTTTTGATTTTTTTTTTTTTTTATCCTGATTATTGGTGGGGGTTTTGTGGCTACACTAACAGTGCAAAATTCGTCTGTGTTTATCCATCCATCCATTTTCTTGACCGCTTATTCCTCACAAGGGTCGCGGGGGCTGCTGGCGCCTATCTCAGCTGGCTCTGGGCAGTAGGCGGGGGACACCCTGGGCTGGTTGCCAGCCAATCGCAGGGCACACAGAGACGAACAACCATCCACACTCACACGCACACCTAGGGACAATTCGGAGCGCCCAATTAACTTGCCATGCATGTCTTTGGAATGTGGGAGGAGACCGGAGTACCCGGAGAAGACCCACGCGGGCACGGGGAGAACATGCAAACTCCACCCAGGAAGGTCCGAGCCTGGACTCGAACCGGAGACCTCAGAACTGGGAAGCGGACGTGCTAACCACTCGACTACCGTGCCGCCCGTCTGTGTTTATGGTTTAAAAAAAAAAAAAAAAAAAGCACACACACACACTACCAAACTTATCATTTCACAATATTCAGTACCAAAGATGTTCATTTAGACAGCCATCGCATTCAGCATGCATGAAAATTATAGTATTGGAGACGTTTTAACAATTCAGTCATCTTCTTAACCAAAAAACTCAGCTAAATGAAATACAATAGTGTGCTGCCATCTAGTGGTTGACAGTGGAATAAATTTACACCCCAAGTAGTGGAGAAGTGAACGATATTGAGTAAATGGGAGGCAGAGCAACTCGGGTTTGAGTCCAGGCTCCGGCCTTCCTGGGTGGAGTTTGCATGTTCTCCCCGTGCCCGCGTGGGTCTTCTCCGGGTACTCCGGTCTCCTCCCACATTCCAAAGACATGCATGGCAGGTTAATTGGGTGCTCCGAGTTGTCCCAAGGTGTGCTTGTGAGTGTGGATGGTTGTTCGTCTCTGTGTGGCCTGCGATTGGCTGGCAACCAGCCCAGGGTGTACCGCCTACTGCCCATGCAGCTGGAATGGGCTCCAGCACCACCACAACCCTTGTGAGGAATAAGTGGTCAAGATGGATGGATGGATGGATAGAAATGGGAGGCAGAACAGAACAATTATAAAATAGGGATTAGTGTTGTTATGTCCTTACCATTTTTTCTTCAAGGTGTTTTTTTTTTGTTTGTTTGTTTGTTTGTTTTTAAAGCCTTTTGAGGCCTATAAATAGTGATTTTTACATTTACGGTATCCATCTGAGTGGCTAGACCTGAAATTCTTTCCAACCACTTTTTAACTGTTCCAAGGGCACCAGCTCCCCTTTGGTTGCTGGTTCTGCCACTAAATTATAAAAACTGCTCCATAGACTTCTTGCTTGCATCCCTGAAAAGTTGAATGGCAACCTGTTGACCTTTGACTCAACCAAATCATTAGGATTGTTGCTTGGTCTTTAATTAAGTTGTCTTGTGTTTTGATTTGAATACCTGAAAATTCTCCCTGATCCGATGTGGAGTCACCGACTTGGCGATGACAGTCACGTTCCGCTGAATGTGGAACCTGATCAGAATCTGGTGGTGATGATGTGCAGCATTAACATAGAAAATCATCAGCGAGGCATCATTTGCAACGGTTCGCAACACTGCCTTCCTTGTATGAGGATTCCTTGGTTTGGGGTTGGTTACAAATTGGTCTACTGCCCAAAATGTTAACTTGTAAAATACAATAACCATATTTGTTTTCAGTCTTGCTCTGTCCTCTTCTGTCTTAATGTTTCAAGCTGGGCAAAACATAATGTTGTTATTGTTTTTGTTATATAATTGCATAAGGTCGATTTCATACTGAAAGCAATTGTTTTTAATGGTAAATCATAAAGTGTGCATGAATGATGTTGGTTGTAATGTCACAAGTTCATTGGCTATTTCTGACTTAATTGTGACCAATTGGAGCAAGATAACAGCCCAGTACAGGAGGAGGGCACGTTACCTGTGCTGCAGTCTTGGTGTACTTTCGAGCAATTTCCTTGACTGTTGGCTCATCCAAGAGTGAAGGTTCACCAGAAAATGCCCTTTGCAAGTTAAAAAAAAAAAAAAAAGTGTGTGGGGGGAATCTCATACCTCATGCATAGCACATGGTCACAAGACGTAGGAAAGAAAATAAGCATTAAATTGTCTGGGCTGGCCTTTTTAGCAAAAGATTTAGTGTTAAAATGCCAGATTTAGCTACAAGCTGCAGTTGTGATATGTTTAAAGATTTAAAAGTGATTAGGATATTCTTCAAAATCAGCACAATATTCCCCTAATTACACATATTGGCACAATATGCTATTTGAGTTTTGCTGTAGCTTACCAGGGTCTGTCAGGGGATCCGAGCGGACTGTAAGCCGTAACAACGATGTCCTTTGAATGGCAATAGTTGATCAGCTTCTCTTGGATCAGGAATGGATGACACTCAATCTAATACACACAGATGCAACTAAGCCAAATTTAGCATATGTTCTTTTGACAGTCCCTTTTGATTACCTGATTGATGGCCGGCTTGTACTTGAGAGCCGGCTTTTTGAGAATGGCTTCGATTTGCTGCTTGTTAAAGTTGGACACGCCGATGGCCTTGACTAAGCCGGCATCCACGAGCTCCTCCATGGCCTGCGTACCGCAAATTAGTGACACGTCACGCCTCTTTATGCATCTGTTTCTTGTTCCAGTTACCTCCCAAGTGTCCAGGAAGCTGCTGCCGTCGGGGATGACCTGCTCGTGCTCATCCAAAGGAAAGAGCTCCTCCCCAGCCTGCAAAGTCAGAACTTTTACTTCCAAGTTGGACAAACTATTGGCTGAGTTCTTTTGAGCAGCGTTTCAGACCCTGGTGCCCATTGGGAAGTGAATGAGGTACAGGTCCAGGTAGTCCAGTCTGAGGTCACTGAGAGTCTTCTTGAAGGCCTTTCTCACCAGAGATGGGAGATGGAAGGTGCACCATAACTGCAGAAAATGTCATTCAGTGTGTGATGGGTGCAATGATGTCATGGGATTGGCATGCCTGAAAAACACTGGAGGTTTACCTTACTGACAATGAAGAGCTCCTCCCTCCCCACCTCGCCTTGCTCAACCACGGTTTGAATCCCGGCGCCAACGTCCTCCTCGTTCTCATACACGTATGCCGCGTCGATGTGCCGGTAGCCGGCGCCAATCGCCACTTTGACCGCTTCAGTGACCTTTCCGGGGTCCGCCTGGTGACAGAGGGTAATTGAATGGGTCCCTTCAGGCACATCTTGGGCAAATAAAATGCACCTTTTCGAGAGAATATTTTCTTTTTTGCCCCAGAATCCTTCAGCAGTGTGCTCGTTAGAGTTTAAGTCTGGAGAGATTATTTTTGCTAGTTGAAAATCTTTCACGTCTTATCCCTGTCGGATTGATTTGTTGTCTTGGCAGTATGTTGGGGTCATTTGCTCATCTCATACTCGGTTTGTTTATCTTATTTTCAGTTTGCTGCCGCTATCATCTCAACACATCAATTAAGAATGAAAGATTTATGTAGTTCAAATGAGTGCTTTTCTTTGTACTAGAAGCACAAAGGACGCTCACGTTTGCCCACCATTTCTGCCAACTCACCGCTTCACGCTCTCTTGCCATCTGTTTTCTGAATCAGGTCGACTGTGCAAGAAGGAATTAAAATTGTTCAGGCTTGTTGTTTCCGCCACTGGAAGCATTTTCCATAGTTTTCCATGCCTGGACTTGTACTTATCCACTCCATTTCACAACAAAAATAGAACGCCACTGACCTCTTTTAATTTAAAATACCTCAGAAGTAGCACAATTTAAAGCGGCAAGACAGGGAATTTGCTGCCCTCCGATTAAAAAGAAACAATTCATGCATGCAGTGACATCCTTGAATATGTCATACAAGTATTAAGGCTTACCCTCCACGTCCCGAGCCCCACAAAGGGCATCTTTGCTCCATTGTTGAGTGTAATGGTAGGAATCTCATTGTAGTTCTTCTTCCCACTCATTTCTGTGGAAAGAAAAAAAAAGAGTAAGGAAGAGGGCGACCACAATACACACATGACAGTGGTGCTATATATCAGCGAGAGGAGGTCTGCTGACCCGGAGGCGGAGATAAAACCAGTGGGTGGGTTAGGGATGGGGGTCAACTGACCTACTGTAAACACATCGGATTTAGGCAAAGCAAATGCAATATTCCATATAATAGCAATAGCCTTTCTACTTTCATTGGCTATGGGTCTGATGTCATTATTGACGAGGGGCTCACTGACCAGCTGGGTTTAGCCAACGTTTCTTTCCCTCGCTCGGTTGCCTGCGGTTTCAAGAGGGCCCTGGCCGTGACTCCTGACCGCCATTCATGTCATAAATGTCTCCTCTTCGCCATTCTTGGGGCCATGAGAGGATCTGTGTTTTTATCTTTCTCAAAAGTAGAAAGTGCAAGGCCCCATTATATTTCTTGATCTCCATGTGGTGATCTCGTTCTCGTCTTCCTCTACTTTCTAACTTTGTTCATGTGCCAACTCACTGACATTATTTTCATTGTAAGTTGTTTATTCATAGGCTTTTTCAGAGTTTAAAAAAAAAAAGAAAGAAAAAGAAAAATGAGTCTTGAATGTGATTTCTGAGTCCACTTAGTGGTCTGCAGTGGTCATTACAAAGAAAACCAATTTCCCCTGTATTTTTATGTGATGTAATTTCAGTGTCCATGATGAATTTTATACAATCTATTGTGCTTCCATCAACATTTGCCCCCACTCCTCATTATTTTATTTGGTCAGTGTTTGGTGCTCTATTGACTGTTACCATAAGAATAATTCTAATTGACAACTCTGGGAGAAAATTGGCATCCAGTGGCACTGGTTAGCACTAAGGAGATAAGAGCAATATCGGGATATTAAAGCTTCCACAATATCGTTGTCGTCATGTTCACAATATTTAAAAGGAACACATCTGTTAAAAAAAGGAAAGTCAGGTTGAATTCTATTTGTGCAGTTCTGGCACCCTCTGGTGGCTAGTTTATTAGTGCAATTTAATTTTAATTAGGGATGTTTTGGCCTATGTTTAAAATTATGCTAATTGTCAGATGAATGGGAAACTAATTTGCTTGTGAAGTGATCAATATGTGCTTGCATTAGCAAGTAAGTGCTTTAGAGATTGTAGGTGGTTTGCTGTTATGGACAAAAGCACAATATTATGCTTTTTTTTTTGTTTTGTTTTTAGCATGATCTCTTTTTTTTCTTACAATATTGTGATCTTATTTAAATATTGGCAGAGGTGCTGATACTTCATTAAAACAGTGCTATCGGCATCGGTGAGTACTCACAAGTAACATGCCACTACCATTAATTCCAAGGCTTATATAGGATTTTGGATGCAGCATCTTGTGTCTTGCTCGTGCACGACATTCACTGGTATGTGACATGTTCACTGCATGCTGATCTAAGACATCCTATTGGGCCTTGAATGCTCTGAACCAATAGCAGGACAGCTTTTTCATGTTGAGGAAAAAAAACCTTAAGTTTCGGTATGGTATCGGTATCGGCCGATACTGCAAAGCTGGGTATCGGTAGCCAAAAAACGGTATCGGAACAACACTAATTGTTACATCCCTAGTTAGCACATCTGCTCCCAATGCTAAGGATGTAAGATCAAGTCCGGGCTTCGGCTTTCCTGAGTGGAATTTGCATGTTCTCCCTGTGCCTGTGTAGGTCTTCTCTGTGCGCTCCCGTCTCCTCTCACATTCCAAAGACATGCATAGCAGGTTAATCGGGTGCTCTGATTTGTCCGAAGGTGTGATCGTGAGGATGTATGGTTGTTCGTCTGTGTGTGCCCTGGCAACCAGTTCAGAGTGTACCCAGCCTACTGCCCGAAGCCAACTTAATCAGATTTAGATACAGAGTGAAATCCGCATCTAACCGGAACAGTATGGTAACTAAAAGAAGGTTGAATGGGCCCATTTGACAACCTGAACCCGACCAATTTTCCTTAGTAAATATGGTCAAAAATTGTACTAAGGCCTCATGAGGCCTCTCGCAAGTTCATTAGCAATTGGGGTGGGACGATACGGGTAAACCACGATTCGATACTGTGACGATATTTTGCTCGCAATATCGATAATATCACGATACACGATATCTATGATTTTTGGTATATTGTCAAAACAAGTTTAGCACTATATCACGATATGTGACTTGAAAAGCCAACAAATGGCCATAAAAAGGAAAATGTCTAATTATGCATTTATTCAATGCCAAAACTTTGTACAATGTACAAAGTTCTGCCTCGTGCCTCACTGCCTCTTAGTCTTTTCACTGTAAACATTGTAAAGTGAGACAAATTAAAGTGCATAAACATTTATAACAACACTGCACAACAGGACACATTATATTGATATCGTCAGTGTATCAATAATTTATTGCAACAGAGAGCGCAACAATATATTGCAATATCTATTTTTTCTCCCACCCCTAATTAGCAAATCTTGACACACACACTAAGTCATAAGCTGTCCTGTTGCAACTTTTTTTTTTTTATTCCATTTTCAAACATTGTCCAATCAATCAACACACACACACACACACACGAAAAGTGCAGACATTTAGACAATGATTATTCAAACAGCACTGTCTATGCATTATAGGCAACGTGAAGAGCAAAAAGTGCTGAATATTGCACATGGGTCATTTGAGGTTTTCGTTTTAACATGAAAAACATCTCCAGCAAAGTATAACATAAGTGCTTGTTTTCTTTTTCCTTATTCAGTCCTGGCTTGTTCAAAGAATAATACCCCAGTGCAGCTTGTTGAAGCCAAGAATGCACGAGCTTATGTCGATTCCTGAGCAAGTAAACAAGCTGACCTAATTGGAAGTGACTGAAAGCCCACTTTGTTCCTTGAATACAAATCTTACACTCAAAATCACCAAAAAAAACGTGATAAATTAGTATTCAATTTCCAAACCAAATCCAGCAATATCCTGAGGCCCCCTCAGGAGCAGTCAGTGAAGGTGGTCACCATGTTGCCCCTTCTCTGCGTCACTGTCCTGCAGTGCTGCTTGGTTGAGCGCTGGAATCTGCCGTCACTCCTGGTAGTGTGTGCGTTAAAGGAGAACATCTTCTCCAAGTCCTCAAACATGTCATCAAACAGTCCAGCACCCCCTCCTCCAAAGGACCGCCTCTGTTGGTTCCCTGTGGCCTCCCGGAAGAACCTCTTCTGATGGGCTTGATGATGGGAGTGGAAGTGTTGCTGCTGACCAAAAAGGTCAAAGTCCTTGAAGATGTCGTCCATGTTGAACGACCGGTAGTGCTGCCGAAAGTTGTAGTTGGCGCCTCCTCCACCGCTGCCGCCGTGCCTCGACGGGCCGTGGCCAAACTGGTCGTACTCTCGCCGTCTCTTGTCGTCTGATAACGTCTCGTACGCTGAGGTCAGACAAAGGGAAAATTGACCTTTTAATTGCTTGTATACAAGCTTTGAAATTCTAAAAAAAAAATGTCTATTTTATTAAATGCCTCTTTCCACAAATGTGCCTCTAATCAAGCAGGTCTGAAGTTTGCAAAGTTGTCACATCACACCAACCAACCAAAAACAAGGTACTTTTCAAAGAGACTCAAACATTCCTGATCCTACTTGGAATGCAAAGAGAGTCACTTACCCTCAGCTATTTCTCTGAACCTGCCCTCGGCGTCCGGGCCCTTGTTGCGGTCCGGGTGGTACTTGAGAGCCAGCTTATGGAAGGCCTTCTTGATCTGGCGGTCGGAGGCGTCTCTGGGCACCCCCAGGATGTCATAGTAGTCCCTCTTGGCCAATATGAACTCGGAAATGAGCAAGATGTGAAAGGCGAGCAGCAACAAACACTGCACTGTTGCCATGACTGCTTTTGTTGGGCACCTTTAGCGGATGTTGATAACTTTGTTAGTAACACATGAAAACATTTGCAAAGGGTTTAAAGCGTGTGCCTAATAGCGTTCGAGTTGAAGAGTTATAGCTAACAGTTTGGACAGTTTTTTTTCAAACGTTCTTACAAATCGAGACGTTTACATGGTTAAGAAAATGACAAATCGCCATTTTGGATGAAAAACGAGGGCGTTTCGTTGTCCTATAGTCTACATAAAGCTCTTTAAGAGTAGTTAACTAATTACGATATAAATTATGTAACGTGTGGCTTACCTGGGTCACCGAAAAAGACAGGTACACTGCCGAGTGCTGACAGCTCCAGCTGATACGAAACCACAAGCTACGGTTTGTTGACGAAATGCATTCTTGCGCCGGAGCACCACGACTCGCAACGCTATTGGTCCATTCCTCGGACGTATCGTCTCAAAGCTCTCTCATTGGTGAAAACTGTCCACGTAGCTTCACGAAACAAATGAATCAAGAGAACATTCGTCGCTTACTTCCGGTTTCGTTTTAAAGCAAAATAATACGCGTCGTGTCGCGCCGCACCCAGCTGCTTGGGTAGTACTTGTATAATGTGCGTGTACAAACGAACGATGCTATTTATAGCGGCGGTAGAGAGTGAGGGCGGCGCAAAAATATGTTCAGCTTTAGGGGCGTAAGAGAAAAGAGAATGAGAAGCAATGCATATATATATATATATATATATATATATATATATATATATATATATATATATATATATATACACACACACACACATAATGTATTTTTATTTGTTTTTGTTTTCATTTTTATATATTTCTTGAGTGAATTTTCAAAATCGTCCAGCCGGTCCTTCGTAAATGTAATGCTGTTTTCTTGCCACAAGGTGGCGATAGCCCTCGCCGGAAGCTGCAGGGCGGTTCCGATGAAGTCTACCTGTTGGCGGGAAATGTTGACAGGAAGTGACCCGGAAGTGGTGTCGTAATTGAATTGCTGTCGTAGGCTAGCGCACATGGATGCTTACTGAGGTGTTTTTGTTTTAGCGCCCGTCAGCTGCCGTCATCATCATGTGTTATCGTAATTATTGTAAATACATGTCGAGTAGGAAATTGCATTTGAACACCAGAGTTTCCGAGTTCAGAGAACTATTCAAGTTTCAACATGGCGGAGAGCGCAGAAGGATTCGTGAATGGCAAGAACTATTAACATTTACAAAGGCGTTAACTTCCGGTAGCAGGTTCTACACAATTATGTAGCATACGAAATTATGTCCTGTCCTTTACGACTCATTTGCCGTAATTGTTCGGTTTTACGAGAAAAATAGTACATGCTGCTGTATTTTTTTTTTGTTTGTTTTTATTTATTTTTTTTAGCTATAACAAAAGTATATGGACAGAACTCGGTCGTAATTTGAAGTTTCCGAGTGGTAAGGTCCATCTTTCCCATAGCGAGTGAAGGCAGGGGAATAAATGTGTGCAACGTGTGAATAAATGTGCTGTTTGGGCTTCATTTTTGTTTCAGGCGTCCAGATAATTGGAGACGTGTGGCATTGGGAGTGGTGTCAACAGGTGCACTAAATGACCACATGCCTCGCAGCAAGATGGCGACCGGGTTTTTTTTTTTTTTACGCTAAAAGCCAGTACTAGATTGACTGGAAGCTGTTTGTCATTGTTTTTCCACAGTGGTTTTGTGCTTTTTGTAGGTGTTTTACCATCAGAGGAACAGGAGCAGTGTTCAAGGAAAGGTTTGTGGTACTGTATATTGTATAGCTCTTAATCCCATTCGCCCCCCTTTCATTTTTGGAGGGCACTTATAGTTTTGCTGTATGTGTAAAAAAAACAAAAAAACAATTCTAATAGTGATTCTCAACCTTTTTTCAGATGTGAATTATTTTTATTTATTTTTTTTATTTATTTATTTTTTTTCTTTAAGCCAAGTACCCCCTAATTAGTGCAAAGCGTTTTGGATTTTATATATCTCAGTTCTGTGCCGTCAGTCTGGTGTTAACTTTGCAACTCCATTTATAATCATATCTGTAAAACTAAGACAAAAAGACATAACAAAGAATATAATTAACGTTATTGAAAATAGTTTTGTACACCAATAAGGTGCCCTCCTTTGGGATCATAGTACAAATCTGCGAATCTCAATTAAAAAAAATTAATGATTAAGAAGACTGACATTAGTAACTGTCAGTACTGAATATTATATTGTTGCACTGAACTGAGTGCATATTTAGGGAGACATTGGGCTTTTGTTTCACTGAGGATGTTCTGCTGTGATCAAGCTTTTATTTTTGCATTGATGCTATTTTTTTTTTTTAAATATACATTTTAAAATCTCACAGACACCCATTTGAAGAACCTCTTTTCAAATACATTGTGCTTGGTTTTATTTTTTTACGCACAGATAATGTGCAGTGTTTTTACCTGTTCATTTTATTTACAAATTTACTCTTAAGTTAAATGATTGGCTTTTTTTTCTTTTCTTTTTTTTTTTTTTTAATTGTGGTCATCTGGGATTTTGTAAATGTTGGTAGGTCTTCATGAAGTTTGCTGTTCTTGTGTTGCAGAGGCAGCGATGGATCAAACGCAAGAGGGTAATATGTACAAACACAAATGAAGTTGGCACACAACTGATGAATTTGTATGCTTTCCCCATCAATTTAGGAAACGTGGCACAATAAATGACACGACTTGACACGAGATGTTTGTTGGTGCATAAACTGTCTGGGGGTGCATGTGAATTGTGACCAGGAGGGGGCAGAATATGGTGCTTTGTGGCATGCCTTAGTTGTTTTCTTAGAAAGGTCTGATTGCAATCAGGACAGGTATGGAGAAAATGTTGGGAGAGCTGATGGCTGTTACATGCCAGTGCAGTCAAGTTGTTTGCAAGATCTTGCTGAAGATGGTCTGTTGTTGTTTGCCTTGTCTGGATCCAGAGCAGCGTTTTGTTGGTTTGATGGCAAGTTGAAAGCTGGGGTACACAGTGTCGGTAGGATTTGAGGCAGGAGTCCATATTGATCAACACAATTTTTGTCTGTTTCAGGGTTGTCTCAGCACCAGGTCGTAGAAGAGGACCTGGACCAAGGTAATGAGTACATGAACACATTTAAGTGACCTGCTCACAACTGATTTTTACATTTTCTTAATGCAGTGTGCATATTGGGCGATGTGCCAAAAATCCAGGTTAACAAAATGTATTGTTTTGGATTATAGGGGCAAAACACCTTACTGAGTTGTACGTTAGTTGATCCACTATTGGTAAGAGAACAAGGTTTTGTCATATGGGGTTTAGGTTGGGTGGTGCCGTAAACCTTTTGGCCAGCTAGGAAACTCTTTGAGATTGTTTTTGTGAATAAAGGACTAGACAATGCATTTGACTTGTTCTTGCAGGGGGGAGCCAGAGTCAAGTCGAACCACAGCAGTGACAAAAGAACAAATAAACATGAACAGGAGGGGGGGGGGGGGAAGTAATATTTTGTTTGTTTGTAGTGTGGTCTTTGTGTGAGGACTACATCATATTGAGCAACATAAACAAAAACCTTTCTCGATGTTTCAGGCTGAAGAAGAAATGTACACAAACAGCCTGGAGCTCAAGATGAACGGCTACATTGCTCTGGAGTTGAATGTGCAAATGTTGTGCGTCAACATGGATGACAACACATTCATGAGTTCCCCCCCACACCGTGTTCCCAAAGGTGCTTGTGGATGCTGCAAACTCATTTAAGATGACTGCATGCTTGTCCTTTTTGTCCTGAGCTGTGCTTCCAATCAAAAATGATAATGAAGTCTGTTTGTGGAATACGCTATGAAATGTTATTTTCAACAGGTTTTTTTTTTTTTTTTTTTTTTTAAATTCCAAGTGGAACAGAAGCTCCCCCTTTTTTTTGTTTTGCTTGAATTAACAATTTAACATTGCAAGTTGTCCTTTTGAGAGATTGGAGAGTATATGCATTTAATGACTACAAATATGTCGTGTTGCACTACATTTTGCCAAGCCTGTTGTACAATAAAGCATTAAACATGCAGAATGAAATATTAAACATTTATGGCATTTTTCACAATACCCCCCGCCCCCTTAAAAAAAAACAAATCTTTACTTTCGGGTGGGGGGGAGTAGTAATGTGTACTGTAAAGAAAAGTACAGAGCCTGACACAGATGTAAAGTAACCTGACTAAAGTGATTCTTTTTTTATTTTTTTTATTTTGTTGTTGGTGTGTGTGCTTTTTTTTTTTTAATTTTGTTGTTGGTGTGTGTGTGTGTGGTCTGAGTTCTTCCTCCACTCATGCCAGGGATTGTTGGTCACTACAGGACCCCAAACTGCTGCTGGCGCTTCTGCTGCCGCCTGCTGTCTGTGTGCTTCAGGTGCCTGTGGCTACACTCAAGTGACCCTCAAGCTGAGGTTGGGGCCCTACATTTCAAGTCCCTTCAGTTGCAATGGTCCAAAAACAATTTCACTTTTTGGCTCAGGAGATGATTTGGTGACCAGGTGGTTGCCATTTTGTAGACTCAGAGCTACTGCTGATAAATGTGAAGGGTGAACAGTTTGATACAAAGATTGTTAATGATGTCCATTTGTGTGAAGACACTTTTAGGATGATGCATCACTTTACACTAAATAACTGTTTAAAAACAAAACAACCTTTTTAAGGAAATGTTACTCATAGTTTTTATTTGTAATTGTGTGTTAATTGCACAGAGAGAAAAGCGTGACCGTTACTTTCACATCTAGAGCATTGTTTTATATCCTGGAGGGAGAATCACATTGATCGTTACGACAGCGAGCACAGTACACGCAGTGAAACCAGGTTAGTTGCACGCAATACATAGACATTTACTTTTCACATGGTGAGATTCGTACTCTGGACCTCAGGGTTCGCAAGCTGCGTACCTAACCACTCGGCGAGCGGTACGGTAAGGGTGATCGCCGCTCTGCGTCCAATTATGTGGAACAATCATATTTTTCAGGCGAGGGGGGCGCTACTGTTAGGAAACAAAAGACAAAAGTGCGCAGAGACCAGAGGCACCCGGTGCCACACTGGTCCAGCGGCAAGGTTTCCGTTTGCCACCCCGTGGGTCACGGGTTCTAATCCAACGTCGGGTGCGTTGAGGATAGGGGGCAGTTGCAGTCTCTCTTTTTTTTTTTTTTTAATAAAATAAAAAACGCCTTACTATACATGGTCGTTTTTTTTAATACAATAAAAAAACGCCTTACTATACATGGTCGTTTTTTTTAATAAAATAAAAACGCCTTACTATACATGGTCGTTTTTTTGACAAAATAAAAAACACCTTACTATACATGGTCGTTTTTTTTAATAAAATAAAAACGCCTTACTATACATGGTCGTTTTTTTGACAAAATAAAAAACACCTTACTATACATGGTCGTTTTTTTTAATAAAATAAAAACGCCTTACTATACATGGTCGTTTTTTTGACAAAATAAAAAACACCTTACTATACATGGTCGTTTTTTTTAATAAAATAAAAAACGCCTTAATATACATGGTCGTTTTTTTAATAAAATAAAAAACACCTTACTATACATGGTCGTTTTTTGACAAAATAAAAAACGCCTTACTATACATGGTCGGGGGGTTTTTTAAGAAAAAAAAAAAAACCTTACTATACATGGTCGTTTGTTTTTTTTAATAAAATAAAAAACGCCTTACAATACATGGTCGTGTTTTTTTTTTTTTTAAGAAAATAAAAAACGCCTTGGTCGTTTTTTTAATAAAATAAAAAACGCCTTACTATACATGGTTGTTTTTTTGACAAAATAAAAAACGCTTTACTATACATGGTAGTTTTTTTAATAATATAAAAAATGCCTTACTATACATGGTCGTTTTTTTTAATAATAAAATAAAAAACGCCTTACTATACATGGTCGTTTTTTTTAATAAAATAAAAAACGCCTTACTATACATGGTAGTTTTTTTAATAATTTAAAAAATGCCTTACTATACATGGTCGTTTTTTTTAATAATAAAATAAAAAACGCCTATTTAATATGCTATTTGTTAGCCCATCAATGGCATTTTGCATTGTTAGCATGGTCGTTTTTTTTAATAAAATAAAAAACGCCTTACTATACATTGTCGTTTTTTTAATACAATAAAAAACGCCTTACTATACATGGTCGTTTTTTTAATTAAATAAAAAACGCCTTACTATACATGGTCGTTTTTTTGACAAAATAAAAAACGCCTTACTATACATGGTAGTTTTTTTTTTCATAAAATAAAAAACGCCTTACTATACATGGTCGTTTTTTTTTTAAATAAAATAAAAAACGCCTTACTATACATGGTCGTTTTTTTAATACAATAAAAAAACGCCTTACAATACATGGTCGTTTTTTTAATAAAATAAAAACGCCTTACTATACATGGTCGTTTTTTTAATAAAATAAAAAACACCTTACTATACATGGTCGTTTTTTGACAAAATAAAAAACGCCTTACTATACATGGTCGGGGGTTTTTTTAAGAAAAAAAAAAAAACCTTACTATACATGGTCGTTTTTTTAATTAAATAAAAAACGCCTTACTATACATGGTCGTTTTTTTTTAATACAATAAAAAACGCCTTACTATACATGGTCATTTTTTTAATTAAATAAAAACGCCTCACTATACATGGTCGTTTTTTTAATAATATAAAAAACGCCTTACTTTACATGGTTGTTTTTTTTAATAAAATAAAAAACGCCTTACTATACATGGTCGTTTTTTTGACAAAATAAAAAACGCCTTACTATACATGGTCGTTTTTTTAATACAATAAAAAAACGCCTTACTATACATGGTCGTTTTTTTAATCAAATAAAAAACGCCTTACTATACATGGTCGTTTTTTTAATTAAATAAAAAACGCCTTACTATACATGGTCGTTTTTTTTTAATACAATAAAAAACGCCTTACTATACATGGTCGTTTTTTTAATCAAATAAAAAACGCCTTACTATACATGGTCATTTTTTTAATTAAATAAAAAACGCCTTACTATACATGGTCGTTTTTTTTAATAAAATAAAAACGCCTTACTATACATGGTCGTTTTTTTAATAATATAAAAAACGCCTTACTTTACATGGTTGTTTTTTTTTAATAAAATAAAAAACGCCTTACTATACATGGTCGTTTTTTTGACAAAATAAAAAACGCCTTACTATACATGGTCATTTTTTTTGACAAAATAAAAATCGCCTTACTATACATGGTCGTTTTTTTGACAAAATAAAAAACGCCTTACTATACATGGTCGTTTTTTTAATTAAATAAAAAACGCCTTACTATACATGGTCGTTTTTTTAATAATATAAAAAACGCCTTACTTTACATGGTTGTTTTTTTTTAATAAAATAAAAAACGCCTTACTATACATGGTCGTTTTTTTAATACAATAAAAAACGACTTACTATACATGGTCGTTTTTTTAATAAAATTAAAACGCCTTACTATACATGGTCGTTTTTTTGACAAAATAAAAAACGCCTTACTATACATGGTCGTTTATTTAATAAAATAAAAAACGCCTTAATATACATGGTCGTTTTTTTGACAAAATAAAAAACGCCTTACTATACATGGTCGTTTTTTTAATACAATAAAAAACGCCTTCCTATACATGGTCGTTTTTTTAATTAAATAAAAAACGCCTTTCTATACATGGTCGTTTTTTTTTTAATACAATAAAAAACGCCTTACTATACATGGTCGTTTTTTTTAATCAAATAAAAAACGCCTTACTATACATGGTCGTTTTTTTTAATAAAATTAAAATGCCTTACTATACATGGTCGTTTTTTTGACAAAATAAAAAACGCCTTACTATACATGGTCGTTTATTTAATAAAATAAAAAACGCCTTACTATACATGGTGTTTTTTTTTTTAATAAAATAAAAACGCCTTACTATACATGGTCGTTTTTTTGACAAAATAAAAAACGCCTTACTATACATGGTCGTTTTTTTAATAAAATAAAAAATGCCTTACTATACATGGTTGTTTTTTTTAATACAATAAAAAACGCCTTACTATGCATGGTCGTTTTTTTAATCAAATAAAAAACGCCTTACTATACATGGTCGTTTTTTTAATTAAATAAAAAACGGCTTACTATACATGGTCGTTTTTTCAATAAAATAAAAAATGCCTTACTATACATGGTCGTTTTTTTAATTAAATAAAAAACGCCTTACTATACATGGTCGTTTTTTTTTAATCAAATAAAAAACGCCTTACTATACATGGTCATTTTTTTAATTAAATAAAAACGCCTCACTATACATGGTCGTTTTTTTAATAATATAAAAAACGCCTTACTTTACATGGTTGTTTTTTTTAATAAAATAAAAAACGCCTTACTATACATGGTCGTTTTTTTGACAAAATAAAAAACGCCTTACTATACATGGTCGTTTTTTTAATACAATAAAAAAACGCCTTACTATACATGGTCGTTTTTTTAATCAAATAAAAAACGCCTTACTATACATGGTCGTTTTTTTAATTAAATAAAAAACGCCTTACTATACATGGTCGTTTTTTTTTAATACAATAAAAAACGCCTTACTATACATGGTCGTTTTTTTAATCAAATAAAAAACGCCTTACTATACATGGTCATTTTTTTAATTAAATAAAAAACGCCTTACTATACATGGTCGTTTTTTTTAATAAAATAAAAACGCCTTACTATACATGGTCGTTTTTTTTAATAATATAAAAAACGCCTTACTTTACATGGTTGTTTCTTTTTAATAAAATAAAAAACGCCTTACTATACATGGTCGTTTATTTAATAACATAAAAAACGCCTTACTATACATGGTGTTTTTTTTTAATAAAATAAAAAACGCCTTACTATACATGGTCGTTTTTTTTTAATACAATAAAAAACGCCTTACTATCCATGGTCGTTTTTTTAATCAAATAAAAAACGCCTTACTATACATGGTCATTTTTTTAATTAAATAAAAACGCCTCACTATACATGGTCGTTTTTTTAATAATATAAAAAACGCCTTACTTTACATGGTTGTTTTTTTTAATAAAATAAAAAACGCCTTACTATACATGGTCGTTTTTTTGACAAAATAAAAAACGCCTTACTATACATGGTCGTTTTTTTAATACAATAAAAAAACGCCTTACTATATATGGTCGTTTTTTTAATCAAATAAAAAACGCCTTACTATACATGGTCGTTTTTTTAATTAAATAAAAAACGCCTTACTATACATGGTCGTTTTTTTTTAATACAATAAAAAACGCCTTACTATACATGGTCGTTTTTTTAATTAAATAAAAAACGCCTTACTATACATGGTCGTTTTTTTTAATAAAATAAAAACGCCTTACTATACATGGTCGTTTTTTTGACAAAATAAAAAACGCCTTACTATACATGGTCGTTTTTTTAATAAAATAAAAAATGCCTTACTATACATGGTTGTTTTTTTTAATACAATAAAAAACGCCTTACTATGCATGGTCGTTTTTTTAATCAAATAAAAAACGCCTTACTATACATGGTCGTTTTTTTAATCAAATAAAAAACGCCTTACTATACATGGTCATTTTTTTAATTAAATAAAAACGCCTCACTATACATGGTCGTTTTTTTAATAATATAAAAAACGCCTTACTTTACATGGTTGTTTTTTTTAATAAAATAAAAAACGCCTTACTATACATGGTCGTTTTTTTGACAAAATAAAAAACGCCTTACTATACATGGTCGTTTTTTTAATAAAATAAAAAACGCCTTACTATACATGGTGTTTTTTTTTAATAAAATAAAAAACGCCTTACTATACATGGTCGTTTTTTTTTAATACAATAAAAAACGCCTTACTATACATGGTCGTTTTTTTTTAATCAAATAAAAAACGCCTTACTATACATGGTCATTTTTTAAATTAAATAAAAACGCCTCACTATACATGGTCGTTTTTTTAATAATATAAAAAACGCCTTACTTTACATGGTTGTTTTTTTTAATAAAATAAAAAACGCCTTACTATATATACATGGTCGTTTTTTTGACAAAATAAAAAACGCCTTACTATACATGGTCGTTTTTTTAATACAATAAAAAAACGCCTTACTATATATGGTCGTTTTTTTAATCAAATAAAAAACGCCTTACTATACATGGTCGTTTTTTTAATTAAATAAAAAACGCCTTACTATACATGGTCGTTTTTTTTTAATACAATAAAAAACGCCTTACTATACATGGTCGTGTTTTTAATTAAATAAAAAACGCCTTACTATACATGGTCGTTTTTTTTAATAAAATAAAAACGCCTTACTATACATGGTCGTTTTTTTAATAATATAAAAAACGCCTTACTTTACATGGTTGTTTTTTTTTAATAAAATGAAAAACGCCTTACTATACATGGTCGTTTTTTTGACAAAATAAAAAACGCCTTACTATACATGGTCGTTTATTTAATAAAATAAAAAACGCCTTACTATACATGGTGTTTTTTTTTAATAAAATAAAAAACGCCTTACTATACATGGTCGTTTTTTTTTAATACAATAAAAAACGCCTTACTATCCATGGTCGTTTTTTTAATCAAATAAAAAACGCCTTACTATACATGGTCGTTTTTTTAATTAAATAAAAAACGGCTTACTATACATGGTCGTTTTTTTAATAAAATAAAAAATGCCTTACTATATATGGTCGTTTTTTTTATTAAATAAAAAACGCCTTACTATACATGGTCGTTTTTTTTTAAATACAATAAAAAACGCCTTACTATACATGGTCGTTTTTTTAATCAAATAAAAAACGCCTTACTATACATGGTCATTTTTTTAATTAAATAAAAACGCCTCACTATACATGGTCGTTTTTTTAATAATATAAAAAACGCCTTACTTTACATGGTTGTTTTTTTTAATACAATAAAAAACGCCTTACTATACATGGTCGTTTTTTTAATCAAATAAAAAACGCCTTACTATACATGGTCATTTTTTTAATTAAATAAAAAACGCCTTACTATACATGGTCGTTTTTTTTAATAAAATAAAAACGCCTTACTATACATGGTCGTTTTTTTAATAATATAAAAAACGCCTTACTTTACATGGTTGTTTTTTTTTAATAAAATAAAAAACGCCTTACTATACATGGTCGTTTTTTTGACAAAATAAAAAACGCCTTACTATACATGGTCATTTTTTTGACAAAATAAAAATCGCCTTACTATACATGGTCGTTTTTTTGACAAAATAAAAAACGCCTTACTATACATGGTCGTTTTTTTAATTAAATAAAAAACGCCTTACTATACATGGTCGTTTTTTTAATAATATAAAAAACGCCTTACTTTACATGGTCGTTTTTTTTTAATAAAATAAAAAACGCCTTACTATACATGGTCGTTTTTTTAATACAATAAAAAACGCCTTACTATACATGGTCGTTTTTTTAATTAAATAAAAAACGCCTTTCTATACATGGTCGTTTTTTTTTTAATACAATAAAAAACGCCTTACTATACATGGTCGTTTTTTTTAATCAAATAAAAAACGCCTTACTATACATGGTCGTTTTTTTTAATAAAATTAAAACGCCTTACTATACATGGTCGTTTTTTTGACAAAATAAAAAACGCCTTACTATACATGGTCGTTTATTTAATAAAATAAAAAACGCCTTACTATACATGGTCGTTTTTTTTTAATACAATAAAAAACGCCTTACTATACATGGTCGTTTTTTTAATCAAATAAAAAACGCCTTACTATACATGGTCATTTTTTTAATTAAATAAAAAACGCATTACTATACATGGTCGTTTTTTTAATTAAATAAAAAACGCCTTTCTATACATGGTCGTTTTTTTTTAATACAATAAAAAACGCCTTACTATACATGGTCGTTTTTTTTAATCAAATAAAAAACGCCTTACTATACATGGTCGTTTTTTTTAAATAAAATTAAAATGCCTTACTATACATGGTCGTTTTTTTGACAAAATAAAAAACGCCTTACTATACATGGTCGTTTTTTTTAATAAAATTAAAACGCCTTACTATACATGGTCGTTTTTTTGACAAAATAAAAAACGCCTTACTATACATGGTCGTTTTTTTAATAAAATAAAAAATGCCTTACTATACATGGTTGTTTTTTTTAATACAATAAAAAACGCCTTACTATGCATCGTCGTTTTTTTAATCAAATAAAAAACGCCTTACTATACATGGTCGTTTTTTTAATTAAATAAAAAACGCCTTACTATACATGGTCGTTTTTGTTAATACAATAAAAAACGCCTTACTATACATGGTCGTTTTTTTAATTAAATAAAAAACGCCTTACTATACATGGTCGTTTTTTTTTAATACAATAAAAAACGCCTTACTATCCATGGTCGTTTTTTTAATCAAATAAAAAACGCCTTACTATACATGGTCGTTTTTTTAATTAAATAAAAAACGGCTTACTATACATGGTCGTTTTTTTAATAAAATAAAAAATGCCTTACTATACATGGTCGTTTTTTTAATCAAATAAAAAACGCCTTACTATACATGGTCGTTTTTTTAATTAAATAAAAAACGCCTTACTATACATGGTCGTTTTTTTTTAATACAATAAAAAACGCCTTACTATACATGGTCGTTTTTTTAATCAAATAAAAAACGCCTTACTATACATGGTCATTTTTTTAATTAAATAAAAAACGCCTTACTATACATGGTCGTTTTTTTAATTAAATAAAAAACGCCTTACTATACATGGTCGTTTTTTTAATAATATAAAAAACGCCTTACTTTACATGGTTGTTTTTTTTTAATAAAATAAAAAACGCCTTACTATACATGGTCGTTTTTTTAATACAATAAAAAACGCCTTACTATACATGGTCGTTTTTTTAATCAAATAAAAAACGCCTTACTATACATGGTCGTTTTTTTAATTAAATAAAAAACGCCTTACTATACATGGTCGTTTTTTTTTAATACAATAAAAACGCCTTACTATACATGGTCGTTTTTTTTGACAAAATAAAAAACGGCTTACTATACATGGTCGTTTTTTTAATAAAATAAAAAACGCCTTACTATACACGGTCGTTTTTTTTGACAAAATAAAAAACGCCTTACTATACATGGTCGTTTTTTTAATACAATAAAAAACGCCTTACTATACATGGTCGTTTTTTTAATCAAATAAAAAACGCCTTACTATACATGGTCGTTTTTTTAATTAAATAAAAAACGCCTTACTATACATGGTCGTTTTTTTAATCAAATAAAAAACGCCTTACTATACATGGTCATTTTTTTAATTAAATAAAAAACGCCTTACTATACATGGTCGTTTTTTTTTAATACAATAAAAAACGCCTTACTATACATGGTCGTTTTTTTAATCAAATAAAAAACGCCTTACTATACATGGTCATTTTTTTAATTAAATAAAAAACGCCTTACTATACATGGTCGTTTTTTTAATTAAATAAAAAACGCCTTACTATACATGGTCGTTTTTTTAATAATATAAAAAACGCCTTACTTTACATGGTTGTTTTTTTTTAATAAAATAAAAAACGCCTTACTATACATGGTCGTTTTTTTAATACAATAAAAAACGCCTTACTATACATGGTCGTTTTTTTAATCAAATAAAAAACGCCTTACTATACATGGTCATTTTTTTAATTAAATAAAAAACGCCTTACTATACATGGTCGTTTTTTTTAATAAAATAAAAACGCCTTACTATACATGGTCGTTTTTTTTAATAAAATAAAAACGCCTTACTTTACATGGTCGTTTTTTTGACAAAATAAAAAACGCCTTACTATACATGGTCGTTTTTTTAATACAATAAAAAAACGCCTTACTATACATGGTCGTTTTTTTAATCAAATAAAAAACGCCTTACTATACATGGTCGTTTTTTTAATTAAATAAAAAACGCCTTACTATACATGGTCGTTTTTTTTTAATACAATAAAAAACGCCTTACTATACATGGTCGTTTTTTTAATCAAATAAAAAACGCCTTACTATACATGGTCATTTTTTTAGTTAAATAAAAAACGCCTTACTATACATGGTCGTTTTTTTTAATAAAATAAAAACGCCTTACTATACATGGTCGTTTTTTTAATAATATAAAAAACGCCTTACTTTACATGGTCGTTTTTTTGACAAAATAAAAAACGCCTTACTATACATGGTCGTTTATTTAATAAAATAAAAAACGCCTTACTATACATGGTGTTTTTTTTTAATAAAATAAAAAACGCCTTACTATACATGGTCGTTTTTTTGACAAAATAAAAAACGCCTTACTATACATGGTCATTTTTTTGACAAAATAAAAATCGCCTTACTATACATGGTCGTTTTTTTGACAAAATAAAAAACGCCTTACTATACATGGTCGTTTTTTTAATTAAATAAAAAACGCCTTACTTTACATGGTTGTTTTTTTTTAATAAAATAAAAAACGCCTTACTATACATGGTCGTTTTTTTTAATAAAATTAAAACGCCTTACTATACATGGTCGTTTTTTTGACAAAATAAAAAACGCCTTACTATAGATGGTCGTTTATTTAATAAAATAAAAAACGCCTTACTATACATGGTCGTTTTTTTGACAAAATAAAAAACGCCTTACTATACATGGTTGTTTTTTTTAATACAATAAAAAACGCCTTATTATGCATGGTCGTTTTTTTAATCAAATAAAAAACGCCTTACTATACATGGTCGTTTTTTTTAATAAAATAAAAACGCCTTACTATACATGGTCGTTTTTTTAATAATATAAAAAACGCCTTACTTTACATGGTCGTTTTTTTGACAAAATAAAAAACGCCTTACTATACATGGTCGTTTATTTAATAAAATAAAAAACGCCTTACTATACATGGTGTTTTTTTTAACAAAATAAAAAACGCCTTACTATACATGGTCATTTTTTTTGACAAAATAAAAATCGCCTTACTATACATGGTCGTTTTTTTGACAAAATAAAAAACGCCTTACTATACATGGTCGTTTTTTTAATAATATAAAAAACGCCTTACTTTACATGGTTGTTTTTTTTTAATAAAATAAAAAACGCCTTACTATACATGGTCGTTTTTTTGACAAAATAAAAAACGCCTTACTATACATGGTCGTTTATTTAATAAAATAAAAAACGCCTTACTATACATGGTCGTTTTTTTTTAATACAATAAAAAACGCCTTACTATACATGGTCGTTTTTTTAATAAAATAAAAACGCCTTACTATACATGGTCGTTTTTTTAATAATATAAAAAACGCCTTACTTTACATGGTTGTTGTTTTTTAATAATATAAAAAACGCCTTACTTTACATGGTTGTTTTTTTTTAATAAAATAAAAAACGCCTTACTATACATGGTCGTTTTTTTGACAAAATAAAAAACGCCTTACTATACATGGTCGTTTATTTAATAAAATAAAAAACGCCTTACTATACATGGTCGTTTTTTTTTAATTAAATAAAAAACGCCTTACTATACATGGTCGTTTTTTTAATAAAATAAAAACGCCTTACTATACATGGTCGTTTTTTTAATAATATAAAAAATGCCTTACTTTACATGGTTGTTGTTTTTTAATAATATAAAAAACGCCTTACTTTACATGGTTGTTTTTTTTTAATAAAATAAAAAACGCCTTACTATACATGGTCGTTTTTTTGACAAAATAAAAAACGCCTTACTATACATGGTCATTTTTTTGACAAAATAAAAATCGCCTTACTATATACATGGTCGTTTTTTTAATTAAATAAAAAATGCCTTACTATACATGGTCGTTTTTTTAATAATATAAAAAACGCCTTACTTTACATGGTTGTTTTTTTTTAATAAAATAAAAAACGCCTTACTATACATGGTCGTTTTTTTAATACAATAAAAAACGCCTTACTATACATGGTCGTTTTTTTAATACAATAAAAAACGCCTTACTATACATGGTCGTTTTTTTTAATCAAATAAAAAACGCCTTACTATACATGGTCGTTTTTTTTAATAAAATTAAAACGCCTTACTATACATGGTCGTTTTTTTGACAAAATAAAAAACGCCTTACTATACATGGTCGTTTTTTTGTCGGAAAAAAAAGCCTTACTATACATGGTGGTTTTTTTGTCGGGAAAAAAAAAGCCTTACTTTACATGGTCGTTTTTTTGTCGGAAAAAAAAGCCTTACTATACATGGTCGTTTTTTTGTCGGAAAAAAAAAGCCTTCTATACATGGTCGTTTTTTGTCGGAAAAAAAAGCCTTACTATACATGGTCGTTTTTTCGTCTGAAAAAAAGCCTTACTATACATGGTCGTTTTTTTGGGGAGAAAAAAAAAAGCCTTACTATACATGGTCGTTTTTTTGTCGGGAAAAAAAAAGCCTTACTTTACATGGTCGTTTTTTTGTCGGAAAAAAAAGCCTTACTATACATGGTCGTTTTTTTGTCGGAAAAAAAAAAGCCTTACTATACATGGTCGTTTTTTGGGGAGAAAAAAAAAAGCCTTACTATACATGGTCGTTTTTTTGTCGAAAAAAAAAAGCCTTAGTATACATGGTCGTTTTTTTGTCAGAAAAAAAAAAGCCTTACTATACATGGTCGTTTTTTTGTCGGAAAAAAAAGCCTTACTATACATGGTCGTTTTTTTTGTCTGAAAAAAAAAGCCTTACTATACATGGTCGTTTTTTGTCGGAAAAAAAAGCCTTACTATACATGGTCGTTTTTTCATCTGAAAAAAAGCCTTACTATACATGGTCGTTTTTTGGGGAGAAAAAAAAAGCCTTACTATACATGGTCGTTTTTTTGGGAGAAAAAAAAAAGCCTTACTATACATGGCCGTTTTTTTGGGAGAAAAAAAATGCCTTACTATACATGGTCGTTTTTTTCAGAGAAAAAAAAAGCCTTACTATACATGGTCGTTTTTTTTTTTCGGAAAAAAAAAATGCCTTACTATACATGGTCGTTTTTTTGGGAGAAAAAAAAAAGCCTTACTATACATGGTCGTTTTTTTGGGGGAGAAAAAAAAAATGCCTTACTATACATGGTCGTTTTTTTGGGAGAAAAAAAAAAGCCTTACTATACATGGCCGTTTTTTTGGGAGAAAAAAAATGCCTTACTATACATGGTCGTTTTTTTGGGAGAAAAAAAATGCCTTACTATACATGGTCGTTTTTTTCAGAGAAAAAAAAAGCCTTACTATACATGGTCGTTTTTTTTTTTCGGAGAAAAAAAATGCCTTACTATACATGGTCGTTTTTTTGGGAGAAAAAAAAAAGCCTTACTATACATGGTCGTTTTTTTGGGGGAGAAAAAAAAAATGCCTTACTATACATGGTCGTTTTTTTGGGAGAAAAAAAATGCCTTACTATACATGGTTATTTTTTTGGGGGGGAGAAAAAAAATGCCTTACTATATACATGGTCGTTTTTTTGGGAGAAAAAAAAAAGCCTTACTGTACATGGTCGTTTTTTGGGGGGAGAAAAAAAAAATGCCTTACTATACATGGTCGTTTTTTTGGGAGAAAAAAAATGCCTTACTATACATGGTCGTTTTTTGGGGAGAAAAAAAAGAAGCCTTACTATACATGGTCGTTTTTTTGGGAGAAAAAAAATGCCTTACTATACATGGTTATTTTTTTGGGGGGGGGGGGGGGGGGGGGGGGAATGCCTTACTATATACATGGTCGTTTTTTTAATCAAATAAAAAACGCCTTACTATACATGGTCATTTTTTTAATTAAATAAAAACGCCTCACTATACATGGTCGTTTTTTTAATAATATAAAAAACTCCTTACTTTACATGGTTGTTTTTTTTAATAAAATAAAAAACGCCTTACTATACATGGTCGTTTTTTTGACAAAATAAAAAACGCCTTACTATACATGGTCGTTTTTTTAATACAATAAAAAAACGCCTTACTATACATGGTCGTTTTTTTAATCAAATAAAAAACGCCTTACTATACATGGTCGTTTTTTTAATTAAATAAAAAACGCCTTACTATACATGGTCGTTTTTTTTTAATACAATAAAAAACGCCTTACTATACATGGTCGTTTTTTTAATCAAATAAAAAACGCCTTACTATACATGGTCGTTTTTTTTAATAAAATAAAAACGCCTTACTATACATGGTCGTTTTTTTAATAATATAAAAAACGCCTTACTTTACATGGTTGTTGTTTTTTTAATAAAATAAAAAACGCCTTACTATACATGGTCGTTTTTTTGACAAAATAAAAAACGCCTTACTATACATGGTCGTTTATTTAATAAAATAAAAAACGCCTTACTATACATGGTGTTTTTTTTTAATAAAATAAAAAACGCCTTACTATACATGGTCGTTTTTTTGACAAAATAAAAAACGCCTTACTATACATGGTCATTTTTTTGACAAAATAAAAATCGCCTTACTATACATGGTCGTTTTTTTGACAAAATAAAAAACGCCTTACTATACATGGTCGTTTTTTTTAATACAATAAAAAAACGCCTTACTATACATGGTCGTTTTTTTTAATAAAATAAAAACGCCTTACTATACATGGTCGTTTTTTTGACAAAATAAAAAACACCTTACTATACATGGTCGTTTTTTTTAATAAAATAAAAACGCCTTACTATACATGGTCGTTTTTTTGACAAAATAAAAAACACCTTACTATACATGGTCGTTTTTTTTAATAAAATAAAAACGCCTTACTATACATGGTCGTTTTTTTGACAAAATAAAAAACACCTTACTATACATGGTCGTTTTTTTGGGAGAAAAAAAAAAGCCTTACTATACATGGCCGTTTTTTTGGGAGAAAAAAAATGCCTTACTATACATGGTCGTTTTTTTGGGAGAAAAAAAATGCCTTACTATACATGGTCGTTTTTTTCAGAGAAAAAAAAAGCCTTACTATACATGGTCGTTTTTTTTTTTCGGAGAAAAAAAATGCCTTACTATACATGGTCGTTTTTTTGGGAGAAAAAAAAAAGCCTTACTATACATGGTCGTTTTTTTGGGGGAGAAAAAAAAAATGCCTTACTATACATGGTCGTTTTTTTGGGAGAAAAAAAATGCCTTACTATACATGGTTATTTTTTTGGGGGGGAGAAAAAAAATGCCTTACTATATACATGGTCGTTTTTTTGGGAGAAAAAAAAAAGCCTTACTGTACATGGTCGTTTTTTGGGGGGAGAAAAAAAAAATGCCTTACTATACATGGTCGTTTTTTTGGGAGAAAAAAAATGCCTTACTATACATGGTCGTTTTTTGGGGAGAAAAAAAAAAGCCTTACTATACATGGTCGTTTTTTTGGGAGAAAAAAAATGCCTTACTATACATGGTTATTTTTTTTGGGGGGGGGGGGGGGGATGCCTTACTATATACATGGTCGTTTTTTTAATCAAATAAAAAACGCCTTACTATACATGGTCATTTTTTTAATTAAATAAAAACGCCTCACTATACATGGTCGTTTTTTTAATAATATAAAAAACTCCTTACTTTACATGGTTGTTTTTTTTAATAAAATAAAAAACGCCTTACTATACATGGTCGTTTTTTTAATACAATAAAAAAACGCCTTACTATACATGGTCGTTTTTTTAATCAAATAAAAAACGCCTTACTATACATGGTCGTTTTTTTAATTAAATAAAAAACGCCTTACTATACATGGTCGTTTTTTTTTAATACAATAAAAAACGCCTTACTATACATGGTCGTTTTTTTAATCAAATAAAAAACGCCTTACTATACATGGTCGTTTTTTTTAATAAAATAAAAACGCCTTACTATACATGGTCGTTTTTTTAATAATATAAAAAACGCCTTACTTTACATGGTTGTTGTTTTTTTAATAAAATAAAAAACGCCTTACTATACATGGTCGTTTTTTTGACAAAATAAAAAACGCCTTACTATACATGGTCGTTTATTTAATAAAATAAAAAACGCCTTACTATACATGGTGTTTTTTTTTAATAAAATAAAAAACGCCTTACTATACATGGTCGTTTTTTTGACAAAATAAAAAACGCCTTACTATACATGGTCATTTTTTTGACAAAATAAAAATCGCCTTACTATACATGGTCGTTTTTTTGACAAAATAAAAAACGCCTTACTATACATGGTCGTTTTTTTTAATACAATAAAAAAACGCCTTACTATACATGGTCGTTTTTTTTAATAAAATAAAAACGCCTTACTATACATGGTCGTTTTTTTGACAAAATAAAAAACACCTTACTATACATGGTCGTTTTTTTTAATAAAATAAAAACGCCTTACTATACATGGTCGTTTTTTTGACAAAATAAAAAACACCTTACTATACATGGTCGTTTTTTTTAATAAAATAAAAACGCCTTACTATACATGGTCGTTTTTTTGACAAAATAAAAAACACCTTACTATACATGGTCGTTTTTTTTAATAAAATAAAAAACGCCTTAATATACATGGTCGTTTTTTTAATAAAATAAAAAACACCTTACTATACATGGTCGTTTTTTGACAAAATAAAAAACGCCTTACTATACATGGTCGGGGGGTTTTTTAAGAAAAAAAAAAAAACCTTACTATACATGGTCGTTTGTTTTTTTTAATAAAATAAAAAACGCCTTACAATACATGGTCGTGTTTTTTTTTTTTTTAAGAAAATAAAAAACGCCTTGGTCGTTTTTTTAATAAAATAAAAAACGCCTTACTATACATGGTTGTTTTTTTGACAAAATAAAAAACGCTTTACTATACATGGTAGTTTTTTTAATAATATAAAAAATGCCTTACTATACATGGTCGTTTTTTTTAATAATAAAATAAAAAACGCCTTACTATACATGGTCGTTTTTTTTAATAAAATAAAAAACGCCTTACTATACATGGTAGTTTTTTTAATAATTTAAAAAATGCCTTACTATACATGGTCGTTTTTTTTAATAATAAAATAAAAAACGCCTATTTAATATGCTATTTGTTAGCCCATCAATGGCATTTTGCATTGTTAGCATGGTCGTTTTTTTTAATAAAATAAAAAACGCCTTACTATACATTGTCGTTTTTTTAATACAATAAAAAACGCCTTACTATACATGGTCGTTTTTTTAATTAAATAAAAAACGCCTTACTATACATGGTCGTTTTTTTGACAAAATAAAAAACGCCTTACTATACATGGTAGTTTTTTTTTTCATAAAATAAAAAACGCCTTACTATACATGGTCGTTTTTTTTTTAAATAAAATAAAAAACGCCTTACTATACATGGTCGTTTTTTTAATACAATAAAAAAACGCCTTACAATACATGGTCGTTTTTTTAATAAAATAAAAACGCCTTACTATACATGGTCGTTTTTTTAATAAAATAAAAAACACCTTACTATACATGGTCGTTTTTTGACAAAATAAAAAACGCCTTACTATACATGGTCGGGGGGTTTTTTAAGAAAAAAAAAAAAACCTTACTATACATGGTCGTTTTTTTAATTAAATAAAAAACGCCTTACTATACATGGTCGTTTTTTTTTAATACAATAAAAAACGCCTTACTATACATGGTCGTTTTTTTAATCAAATAAAAAACGCCTTACTATACATGGTCATTTTTTTAATTAAATAAAAACGCCTCACTATACATGGTCGTTTTTTTAATAATATAAAAAACGCCTTACTTTACATGGTTGTTTTTTTTAATAAAATAAAAAACGCCTTACTATACATGGTCGTTTTTTTGACAAAATAAAAAACGCCTTACTATACATGGTCGTTTTTTTAATACAATAAAAAAACGCCTTACTATACATGGTCGTTTTTTTAATCAAATAAAAAACGCCTTACTATACATGGTCGTTTTTTTAATTAAATAAAAAACGCCTTACTATACATGGTCGTTTTTTTTTAATACAATAAAAAACGCCTTACTATACATGGTCGTTTTTTTAATCAAATAAAAAACGCCTTACTATACATGGTCATTTTTTTAATTAAATAAAAAACGCCTTACTATACATGGTCGTTTTTTTTAATAAAATAAAAACGCCTTACTATACATGGTCGTTTTTTTAATAATATAAAAAACGCCTTACTTTACATGGTTGTTTTTTTTTAATAAAATAAAAAACGCCTTACTATACATGGTCGTTTTTTTGACAAAATAAAAAACGCCTTACTATACATGGTCATTTTTTTTGACAAAATAAAAATCGCCTTACTATACATGGTCGTTTTTTTGACAAAATAAAAAACGCCTTACTATACATGGTCGTTTTTTTAATTAAATAAAAAACGCCTTACTATACATGGTCGTTTTTTTAATAATATAAAAAACGCCTTACTTTACATGGTTGTTTTTTTTTAATAAAATAAAAAACGCCTTACTATACATGGTCGTTTTTTTAATACAATAAAAAACGACTTACTATACATGGTCGTTTTTTTAATAAAATTAAAACGCCTTACTATACATGGTCGTTTTTTTGACAAAATAAAAAACGCCTTACTATACATGGTCGTTTATTTAATAAAATAAAAAACGCCTTAATATACATGGTCGTTTTTTTGACAAAATAAAAAACGCCTTACTATACATGGTCGTTTTTTTAATACAATAAAAAACGCCTTACTATACATGGTCGTTTTTTTAATTAAATAAAAAACGCCTTTCTATACATGGTCGTTTTTTTTTTAATACAATAAAAAACGCCTTACTATACATGGTCGTTTTTTTTAATCAAATAAAAAACGCCTTACTATACATGGTCGTTTTTTTTAATAAAATTAAAATGCCTTACTATACATGGTCGTTTTTTTGACAAAATAAAAAACGCCTTACTATACATGGTCGTTTATTTAATAAAATAAAAAACGCCTTACTATACATGGTGTTTTTTTTTTAAATAAAATAAAAACGCCTTACTATACATGGTCGTTTTTTTGACAAAATAAAAAACGCCTTACTATACATGGTCGTTTTTTTAATAAAATAAAAAATGCCTTACTATACATGGTTGTTTTTTTTAATACAATAAAAAACGCCTTACTATGCATGGTCGTTTTTTTAATCAAATAAAAAACGCCTTACTATACATGGTCGTTTTTTTAATTAAATAAAAAACGGCTTACTATACATGGTCGTTTTTTCAATAAAATAAAAAATGCCTTACTATACATGGTCGTTTTTTTAATTAAATAAAAAACGCCTTACTATACATGGTCGTTTTTTTTTAATCAAATAAAAAACGCCTTACTATACATGGTCATTTTTTTAATTAAATAAAAACGCCTCACTATACATGGTCGTTTTTTTAATAATATAAAAAACGCCTTACTTTACATGGTTGTTTTTTTTAATAAAATAAAAAACGCCTTACTATACATGGTCGTCTTTTTGACAAAATAAAAAACGCCTTACTATACATGGTCGTTTTTTTAATACAATAAAAAAACGCCTTACTATACATGGTCGTTTTTTTAATCAAATAAAAAACGCCTTACTATACATGGTCGTTTTTTTAATTAAATAAAAAACGCCTTACTATACATGGTCGTTTTTTTTTAATACAATAAAAAACGCCTTACTATACATGGTCATTTTTTTAATCAAATAAAAAACGCCTTACTATACATGGTCATTTTTTTAATTAAATAAAAAACGCCTTACTATACATGGTCGTTTTTTTTAATAAAATAAAAACGCCTTACTATACATGGTCGTTTTTTTTAATAATATAAAAAACGCCTTACTTTACATGGTTGTTTCTTTTTAATAAAATAAAAAACGCCTTACTATACATGGTCGTTTATTTAATAACATAAAAAACGCCTTACTATACATGGTGTTTTTTTTTAATAAAATAAAAAACGCCTTACTATACATGGTCGTTTTTTTTTAATACAATAAAAAACGCCTTACTATCCATGGTCGTTTTTTTAATCAAATAAAAAACGCCTTACTATACATGGTCATTTTTTTAATTAAATAAAAACGCCTCACTATACATGGTCGTTTTTTTAATAATATAAAAAACGCCTTACTTTACATGGTTGTTTTTTTTAATAAAATAAAAAACGCCTTACTATACATGGTCGTTTTTTTGACAAAATAAAAAACGCCTTACTATACATGGTCGTTTTTTTAATACAATAAAAAAACGCCTTACTATATATGGTCGTTTTTTTAATCAAATAAAAAACGCCTTACTATACATGGTCGTTTTTTTAATTAAATAAAAAACGCCTTACTATACATGGTCGTTTTTTTTTAATACAATAAAAAACGCCTTACTATACATGGTCGTTTTTTTGACAAAATAAAAAACGCCTTACTATACATGGTCGTTTTTTTAATAAAATAAAAAATGCCTTACTATACATGGTTGTTTTTTTTAATACAATAAAAAACGCCTTACTATGCATGGTCGTTTTTTTAATCAAATAAAAAACGCCTTACTATACATGGTCGTTTTTTTAATCAAATAAAAAACGCCTTACTATACATGGTCATTTTTTTAATTAAATAAAAACGCCTCACTATACATGGTCGTTTTTTTAATAATATAAAAAACGCCTTACTTTACATGGTTGTTTTTTTTAATAAAATAAAAAACGCCTTACTATACATGGTCGTTTTTTTGACAAAATAAAAAACGCCTTACTATACATGGTCGTTTTTTTAATAAAATAAAAAACGCCTTACTATACATGGTGTTTTTTTTTAATAAAATAAAAAACGCCTTACTATACATGGTCGTTTTTTTTTAATACAATAAAAAACGCCTTACTATACATGGTCGTTTTTTTTTAATCAAATAAAAAACGCCTTACTATACATGGTCATTTTTTAAATTAAATAAAAACGCCTCACTATACATGGTCGTTTTTTTAATAATATAAAAAACGCCTTACTTTACATGGTTGTTTTTTTTAATAAAATAAAAAACGCCTTACTATATATACA
This sequence comes from Festucalex cinctus, assembly GCF_051991245.1. NCBI lineage: Eukaryota > Metazoa > Chordata > Actinopteri > Syngnathiformes > Syngnathidae > Festucalex > Festucalex cinctus. The sequence goes on from NC_135426.1 coordinate 12,399,581, forward strand.
TGGTCGTTTTTTTGACAAAATAAAAAACGCCTTACTATACATGGTCGTTTTTTTAATACAATAAAAAAACGCCTTACTATATATGGTCGTTTTTTTAATCAAATAAAAAACGCCTTACTATACATGGTCGTTTTTTTAATTAAATAAAAAACGCCTTACTATACATGGTCGTTTTTTTTTAATACAATAAAAAACGCCTTACTATACATGGTCGTGTTTTTAATTAAATAAAAAACGCCTTACTATACATGGTCGTTTTTTTTAATAAAATAAAAACGCCTTACTATACATGGTCGTTTTTTTAATAATATAAAAAACGCCTTACTTTACATGGTTGTTTTTTTTTAATAAAATGAAAAACGCCTTACTATACATGGTCGTTTTTTTGACAAAATAAAAAACGCCTTACTATACATGGTCGTTTATTTAATAAAATAAAAAACGCCTTACTATACATGGTGTTTTTTTTTAATAAAATAAAAAACGCCTTACTATACATGGTCGTTTTTTTTTAATACAATAAAAAACGCCTTACTATCCATGGTCGTTTTTTTAATCAAATAAAAAACGCCTTACTATACATGGTCGTTTTTTTAATTAAATAAAAAACGGCTTACTATACATGGTCGTTTTTTTAATAAAATAAAAAATGCCTTACTATATATGGTCGTTTTTTTTATTAAATAAAAAACGCCTTACTATACATGGTCGTTTTTTTTTAAATACAATAAAAAACGCCTTACTATACATGGTCGTTTTTTTAATCAAATAAAAAACGCCTTACTATACATGGTCATTTTTTTAATTAAATAAAAACGCCTCACTATACATGGTCGTTTTTTTAATAATATAAAAAACGCCTTACTTTACATGGTTGTTTTTTTTAATACAATAAAAAACGCCTTACTATACATGGTCGTTTTTTTAATCAAATAAAAAACGCCTTACTATACATGGTCATTTTTTTAATTAAATAAAAAACGCCTTACTATACATGGTCGTTTTTTTTAATAAAATAAAAACGCCTTACTATACATGGTCGTTTTTTTAATAATATAAAAAACGCCTTACTTTACATGGTTGTTTTTTTTTAATAAAATAAAAAACGCCTTACTATACATGGTCGTTTTTTTGACAAAATAAAAAACGCCTTACTATACATGGTCATTTTTTTGACAAAATAAAAATCGCCTTACTATACATGGTCGTTTTTTTGACAAAATAAAAAACGCCTTACTATACATGGTCGTTTTTTTAATTAAATAAAAAACGCCTTACTATACATGGTCGTTTTTTTAATAATATAAAAAACGCCTTACTTTACATGGTCGTTTTTTTTTAATAAAATAAAAAACGCCTTACTATACATGGTCGTTTTTTTAATACAATAAAAAACGCCTTACTATACATGGTCGTTTTTTTAATTAAATAAAAAACGCCTTTCTATACATGGTCGTTTTTTTTTTAATACAATAAAAAACGCCTTACTATACATGGTCGTTTTTTTTAATCAAATAAAAAACGCCTTACTATACATGGTCGTTTTTTTTAATAAAATTAAAACGCCTTACTATACATGGTCGTTTTTTTGACAAAATAAAAAACGCCTTACTATACATGGTCGTTTATTTAATAAAATAAAAAACGCCTTACTATACATGGTCGTTTTTTTTTAATACAATAAAAAACGCCTTACTATACATGGTCGTTTTTTTAATCAAATAAAAAACGCCTTACTATACATGGTCATTTTTTTAATTAAATAAAAAACGCATTACTATACATGGTCGTTTTTTTAATTAAATAAAAAACGCCTTTCTATACATGGTCGTTTTTTTTTAATACAATAAAAAACGCCTTACTATACATGGTCATTTTTTTTAATCAAATAAAAAACGCCTTACTATACATGGTCGTTTTTTTTTAATAAAATTAAAATGCCTTACTATACATGGTCGTTTTTTTGACAAAATAAAAAACGCCTTACTATACATGGTCGTTTTTTTTAATAAAATTAAAACGCCTTACTATACATGGTCGTTTTTTTGACAAAATAAAAAACGCCTTACTATACATGGTCGTTTTTTTAATAAAATAAAAAATGCCTTACTATACATGGTTGTTTTTTTTAATACAATAAAAAACGCCTTACTATGCATCGTCGTTTTTTTAATCAAATAAAAAACGCCTTACTATACATGGTCGTTTTTTTAATTAAATAAAAAACGCCTTACTATACATGGTCGTTTTTTTTAATACAATAAAAAACGCCTTACTATACATGGTCGTTTTTTTAATTAAATAAAAAACGCCTTACTATACATGGTCGTTTTTTTTTAATACAATAAAAAACGCCTTACTATCCATGGTCGTTTTTTTAATCAAATAAAAAACGCCTTACTATACATGGTCGTTTTTTTAATTAAATAAAAAACGGCTTACTATACATGGTCGTTTTTTTAATAAAATAAAAAATGCCTTACTATACATGGTCGTTCTTTTAATTAAATAAAAAACGCCTTACTATACATGGTCGTTTTTTTAATCAAATAAAAAACGCCTTACTATACATGGTCGTTTTTTTAATTAAATAAAAAACGCCTTACTATACATGGTCGTTTTTTTTTTAATACAATAAAAAACGCCTTACTATACATGGTCGTTTTTTTAATCAAATAAAAAACGCCTTACTATACATGGTCATTTTTTTAATTAAATAAAAAACGCCTTACTATACATGGTCGTTTTTTTAATTAAATAAAAAACGCCTTACTATACATGGTCGTTTTTTTAATAATATAAAAAACGCCTTACTTTACATGGTTGTTTTTTTTTAATAAAATAAAAAACGCCTTACTATACATGGTCGTTTTTTTAATACAATAAAAAACGCCTTACTATACATGGTCGTTTTTTTAATCAAATAAAAAACGCCTTACTATACATGGTCGTTTTTTTAATTAAATAAAAAACGCCTTACTATACATGGTCGTTTTTTTTTAATACAATAAAAACGCCTTACTATACATGGTCGTTTTTTTTGACAAAATAAAAAACGGCTTACTATACATGGTCGTTTTTTTAATAAAATAAAAAACGCCTTACTATACATGGTCGTTTTTTTTGACAAAATAAAAAACGCCTTACTATACATGGTCGTTTTTTTAATACAATAAAAAACGCCTTACTATACATGGTCGTTTTTTTAATCAAATAAAAAACGCCTTACTATACATGGTCGTTTTTTTAATTAAATAAAAAACGCCTTACTATACATGGTCGTTTTTTTAATCAAATAAAAAACGCCTTACTATACATGGTCGTTTTTTTAATTAAATAAAAAACGCCTTACTATACATGGTCGTTTTTTTTTAATACAATAAAAAACGCCTTACTATACATGGTCGTTTTTTTAATCAAATAAAAAACGCCTTACTATACATGGTCATTTTTTTAATTAAATAAAAAACGCCTTACTATACATGGTCGTTTTTTTAATTAAATAAAAAACGCCTTACTATACATGGTCGTTTTTTTAATAATATAAAAAACGCCTTACTTTACATGGTTGTTTTTTTTTAATAAAATAAAAAACGCCTTACTATACATGGTCGTTTTTTTAATACAATAAAAAACGCCTTACTATACATGGTCGTTTTTTTAATCAAATAAAAAACGCCTTACTATACATGGTCATTTTTTTAATTAAATAAAAAACGCCTTACTATACATGGTCGTTTTTTTTAATAAAATAAAAACGCCTTACTATACATGGTCGTTTTTTTTAATAAAATAAAAACGCCTTACTTTACATGGTCGTTTTTTTGACAAAATAAAAAACGCCTTACTATACATGGTCGTTTTTTTAATACAATAAAAAAACGCCTTACTATACATGGTCGTTTTTTTAATCAAATAAAAAACGCCTTACTATACATGGTCGTTTTTTTAATTAAATAAAAAACGCCTTACTATACATGGTCGTTTTTTTTTAATACAATAAAAAACGCCTTACTATACATGGTCGTTTTTTTAATCAAATAAAAAACGCCTTACTATACATGGTCATTTTTTTAGTTAAATAAAAAACGCCTTACTATACATGGTCGTTTTTTTTAATAAAATAAAAACGCCTTACTATACATGGTCGTTTTTTTAATAATATAAAAAACGCCTTACTTTACATGGTCGTTTTTTTGACAAAATAAAAAACGCCTTACTATACATGGTCGTTTATTTAATAAAATAAAAAACGCCTTACTATACATGGTGTTTTTTTTAATAAAATAAAAAACGCCTTACTATACATGGTCGTTTTTTTGACAAAATAAAAAACGCCTTACTATACATGGTCATTTTTTTGACAAAATAAAAATCGCCTTACTATACATGGTCGTTTTTTTGACAAAATAAAAAACGCCTTACTATACATGGTCGTTTTTTTAATTAAATAAAAAACGCCTTACTTTACATGGTTGTTTTTTTTTAATAAAATAAAAAACGCCTTACTATACATGGTCGTTTTTTTTAATAAAATTAAAACGCCTTACTATACATGGTAGTTTTTTTGACAAAATAAAAAACGCCTTACTATAGATGGTCGTTTATTTAATAAAATAAAAAACGCCTTACTATACATGGTCGTTTTTTTGACAAAATAAAAAACGCCTTACTATACATGGTTGTTTTTTTTAATACAATAAAAAACGCCTTATTATGCATGGTCGTTTTTTTAATCAAATAAAAAACGCCTTACTATACATGGTCGTTTTTTTTAATAAAATAAAAACGCCTTACTATACATGGTCGTTTTTTTAATAATATAAAAAACGCCTTACTTTACATGGTCGTTTTTTTGACAAAATAAAAAACGCCTTACTATACATGGTCGTTTATTTAATAAAATAAAAAACGCCTTACTATACATGGTGTTTTTTTTAACAAAATAAAAAACGCCTTACTATACATGGTCATTTTTTTTGACAAAATAAAAATCGCCTTACTATACATGGTCGTTTTTTTGACAAAATAAAAAACGCCTTACTATACATGGTCGTTTTTTTAATAATATAAAAAACGCCTTACTTTACATGGTTGTTTTTTTTTAATAAAATAAAAAACGCCTTACTATACATGGTCGTTTTTTTGACAAAATAAAAAACGCCTTACTATACATGGTCGTTTATTTAATAAAATAAAAAACGCCTTACTATACATGGTCGTTTTTTTTTAATACAATAAAAAACGCCTTACTATACATGGTCGTTTTTTTAATAAAATAAAAACGCCTTACTATACATGGTCGTTTTTTTAATAATATAAAAAACGCCTTACTTTACATGGTTGTTGTTTTTTAATAATATAAAAAACGCCTTACTTTACATGGTTGTTTTTTTTTAATAAAATAAAAAACGCCTTACTATACATGGTCGTTTTTTTGACAAAATAAAAAACGCCTTACTATACATGGTCGTTTATTTAATAAAATAAAAAACGCCTTACTATACATGGTCGTTTTTTTTTAATTAAATAAAAAACGCCTTACTATACATGGTCGTTTTTTTAATAAAATAAAAACGCCTTACTATACATGGTCGTTTTTTTAATAATATAAAAAATGCCTTACTTTACATGGTTGTTGTTTTTTAATAATATAAAAAACGCCTTACTTTACATGGTTGTTTTTTTTTAATAAAATAAAAAACGCCTTACTATACATGGTCGTTTTTTTGACAAAATAAAAAACGCCTTACTATACATGGTCATTTTTTTGACAAAATAAAAATCGCCTTACTATATACATGGTCGTTTTTTTAATTAAATAAAAAATGCCTTACTTTACATGGTTGTTTTTTTTTAATAAAATAAAAAACGCCTTACTATACATGGTCGTTTTTTTAATACAATAAAAAACGCCTTACTATACATGGTCGTTTTTTTAATTAAATAAAAAAACGCCTTTCTATACATGGTCGTTTTTTTTTTAATACAATAAAAAACGCCTTACTATACATGGTCGTTTTTTTTAATCAAATAAAAAACGCCTTACTATACATGGTCGTTTTTTTTAATAAAATTAAAACGCCTTACTATACATGGTCGTTTTTTTGACAAAATAAAAAACGCCTTACTATACATGGTCGTTTTTTTGTCGGAAAAAAAAGCCTTACTATACATGGTGGTTTTTTTGTCGGGAAAAAAAAAGCCTTACTTTACATGGTCGTTTTTTTGTCGGAAAAAAAAGCCTTACTATACATGGTCGTTTTTTTGTCGGAAAAAAAAAGCCTTCTATACATGGTCGTTTTTTGTCGGAAAAAAAAGCCTTACTATACATGGTCGTTTTTTCGTCTGAAAAAAAGCCTTACTATACATGGTCGTTTTTTTGTCAGGAAAAAAAAAAGCCTTACTATACATGGTCGTTTTTTTGTCGGGAAAAAAAAATGCCTTATACATGGTCGTTTTTTGGGGAGAAAAAAAAAACCCTTACTATACATGGTCGTTTTTTTGTCGGGAAAAAAAAAGCCTTACTTTACATGGTCGTTTTTTTGTCGGAAAAAAAAGCCTTACTATACATGGTCGTTTTTTTGTCGGAAAAAAAAAAGCCTTACTATACATGGTCGTTTTTTGGGGAGAAAAAAAAAAGCCTTACTATACATGGTCGTTTTTTTGTCGAAAAAAAAAGCCTTAGTATACATGGTCGTTTTTTTGTCAGAAAAAAAAAAGCCTTACTATACATGGTCGTTTTTTTGTCGGAAAAAAAAGCCTTACTATACATGGTCGTTTTTTTTGTCTGAAAAAAAAAGCCTTACTATACATGGTCGTTTTTTGTCGGAAAAAAAAGCCTTACTATACATGGTCGTTTTTTCATCTGAAAAAAAGCCTTACTATACATGGTCGTTTTTTGGGGAGAAAAAAAAAGCCTTACTATACATGGTCGTTTTTTTGGGAGAAAAAAAAAAGCCTTACTATACATGGCCGTTTTTTTGGGAGAAAAAAAATGCCTTACTATACATGGTCGTTTTTTTGGGAGAAAAAAAATGCCTTACTATACATGGTCGTTTTTTTCAGAGAAAAAAAAAGCCTTACTATACATGGTCGTTTTTTTTTTCGGAAAAAAAAAATGCCTTACTATACATGGTCGTTTTTTTGGGAGAAAAAAAAAAGCCTTACTATACATGGTCGTTTTTTTGGGGGAGAAAAAAAAAATGCCTTACTATACATGGTCGTTTTTTTGGGAGAAAAAAAAAAGCCTTACTATACATGGCCGTTTTTTTGGGAGAAAAAAAATGCCTTACTATACATGGTCGTTTTTTTGGGAGAAAAAAAATGCCTTACTATACATGGTCGTTTTTTTCAGAGAAAAAAAAAGCCTTACTATACATGGTCGTTTTTTTTTTTCGGAGAAAAAAAATGCCTTACTATACATGGTCGTTTTTTTGGGAGAAAAAAAAAAGCCTTACTATACATGGTCGTTTTTTTGGGGGAGAAAAAAAAAATGCCTTACTATACATGGTCGTTTTTTTGGGAGAAAAAAAATGCCTTACTATACATGGTCGTTTTTTGGGGAGAAAAAAAAAAGCCTTACTATACATGGTCGTTTTTTTGGGAGAAAAAAAATGCCTTACTATACATGGTTATTTTTTTGGGGGGGGGGGGGGAATGCCTTACTATATACATGGTCGTTTTTTTAATCAAATAAAAAACGCCTTACTATACATGGTCATTTTTTTAATTAAATAAAAACGCCTCACTATACATGGTCGTTTTTTTAATAATATAAAAAACTCCTTACTTTACATGGTTGTTTTTTTTAATAAAATAAAAAACGCCTTACTATACATGGTCGTTTTTTTGACAAAATAAAAAACGCCTTACTATACATGGTCGTTTTTTTAATACAATAAAAAAACGCCTTACTATACATGGTCGTTTTTTTAATCAAATAAAAAACGCCTTACTATACATGGTCGTTTTTTTAATTAAATAAAAAACGCCTTACTATACATGGTCGTTTTTTTTTAATACAATAAAAAACGCCTTACTATACATGGTCGTTTTTTTAATCAAATAAAAAACGCCTTACTATACATGGTCGTTTTTTTTAATAAAATAAAAACGCCTTACTATACATGGTCGTTTTTTTAATAATATAAAAAACGCCTTACTTTACATGGTTGTTGTTTTTTTAATAAAATAAAAAACGCCTTACTATACATGGTCGTTTTTTTGACAAAATAAAAAACGCCTTACTATACATGGTCGTTTATTTAATAAAATAAAAAACGCCTTACTATACATGGTGTTTTTTTTTAATAAAATAAAAAACGCCTTACTATACATGGTCGTTTTTTTGACAAAATAAAAAACGCCTTACTATACATGGTCATTTTTTTGACAAAATAAAAATCGCCTTACTATACATGGTCGTTTTTTTGACAAAATAAAAAACGCCTTACTATACATGGTCGTTTTTTTAATTAAATAAAAAACGCCTTACTATACATGGTCGTTTTTTTAATAATATAAAAAACGCCTTACTTTACATGGTTGTTTTTTTTTTATAAAATAAAAAACGCCTTACTATACATGGTCGTTTTTTTAATACAATAAAAAACGCCTTACTATACATGGTCGTTTTTTTAATTAAATAAAAAACGCCTTTCTATACATGGTCGTTTTTTTGACAAAATAAAAAACGCCTTACTATACATGGTCGTTTTTTCTAATCAAATAAAAAACGCCTTACTATACATGGTGGTTTTTTTTTAATAAAATAAAAAACGCCTTACTATACATGGTCGTTTTTTTAATACAATAAAAAACGCCTTACTATACATGGTCGTTTTTTTAATTAAATAAAAAACGCCTTTCTATACATGGTCGTTTTTTTTTTAATACAATAAAAAACGCCTTACTATACATGGTCGTTTTTTCTAATCAAATAAAAAACGCCTTACTATACATGGTGTTTTTTTTTTAATAAAATAAAAAACGCCTTACTATACATGGTCGTTTTTTTGACAAAATAAAAAACGCCTTACTATACATGGTCATTTTTCTGACAAAATAAAAATCGCCTTACTATACATGGTCGTTTTTTTGACAAAATAAAAAACGCCTTACTATACATGGTCGTTTTTTTAATTAAATAAAAAACGCCTTACTATACATGGTCGTTTTTTTAATAATATAAAAAACGCCTTACTTTACATGGTTGTTTTTTTTTAATAAAATAAAAAACGCCTTACTATACATGGTCGTTTTTTTAATACAATAAAAAACGCCTTACTATACATGGTCGTTTTTTTAATTAAATAAAAAAACGCCTTTCTATACATGGTCGTTTTTTTTTTAATACAATAAAAAACGCCTTACTATACATGGTCGTTTTTTTTAATCAAATAAAAAACGCCTTACTATACATGGTCGTTTTTTTTAATAAAATTAAAACGCCTTACTATACATGGTCGTTTTTTTGACAAAATAAAAAACGCCTTACTATACATGGTCGTTTTTTTGTCGGAAAAAAAAGCCTTACTATACATGGTCGTTTTTTTGTCGGGAAAAAAAAAGCCTTACTTTACATGGTCGTTTTTTTGTCGGAAAAAAAAGCCTTACTATACATGGTCGTTTTTTTGTCGGAAAAAAAAAGCCTTCTATACATGGTCGTTTTTTGTCGGAAAAAAAAGCCTTACTATACATGGTCGTTTTTTTGTCGGAAAAAAAAGCCTTACTATACATGGTCGTTTTTTTGTCGAAAAAAAAAAAGCCTTACTATACATGGTCGTTTTTTCGTCTGAAAAAAAGCCTTACTATACATGGTCGTTTTTTTGTCAGGAAAAAAAAAAGCCTTACTATACATGGTCGTTTTTTTGTCGGGAAAAAAAAATGCCTTATACATGGTCGTTTTTTGGGGAGAAAAAAAAAACCCTTACTATACATGGTCGTTTTTTTGTCGGGAAAAAAAAAGCCTTACTTTACATGGTCGTTTTTTTGTCGGAAAAAAAAGCCTTACTATACATGGTCGTTTTTTTGTCGGAAAAAAAAAAGCCTTACTATACATGGTCGTTTTTTGGGGAGAAAAAAAAAAGCCTTACTATACATGGTCGTTTTTTTGTCGAAAAAAAAAGCCTTAGTATACATGGTCGTTTTTTTGTCAGAAAAAAAAAAGCCTTACTATACATGGTCGTTTTTTTGTCGGAAAAAAAAGCCTTACTATACATGGTCGTTTTTTTGTCTGAAAAAAAAAGCCTTACTATACATGGTCGTTTTTTGTCGGAAAAAAAAGCCTTACTATACATGGTCGTTTTTTCGTCTGAAAAAAAGCCTTACTATACATGGTCGTTTTTTGGGGAGAAAAAAAAAAGCCTTACTATACATGGTCGTTTTTTTGGGAGAAAAAAAAAAGCCTTACTATACATGGCCGTTTTTTTGGGAGAAAAAAAATGCCTTACTATACATGGTCGTTTTTTTGGGAGAAAAAAAATGCCTTACTATACATGGTCGTTTTTTTCAGAGAAAAAAAAAGCCTTACTATACATGGTCGTTTTTTTTTTCGGAGAAAAAAAATGCCTTACTATACATGGTCGTTTTTTTGGGAGAAAAAAAAAAGCCTTACTATACATGGTCGGTTTTTTTGGGGAGAAAAAAAAAATGCCTTACTATACATGGTCGTTTTTTTGGGAGAAAAAAAATGCCTTACTATACATGGTTATTTTTTGGGGGGGGGGGGGGGGGGGGGGGAAATGCCTTACTATATACATGGTCGTTTTTTTGGGAGAAAAAAAAAAGCCTTACTGTACATGGTCGTTTTTTTGGGGGAGAAAAAAAAAATGCCTTACTATACATGGTCGTTTTTTTGGGAGAAAAAAAATGCCTTACTATACATGGTCGTTTTTTTGGGAGAAAAAAAAAAGCCTTACTATACATGGTCGTTTTTTTGGGAGAAAAAAAATGCCTTACTATACATGGTTATTTTTTGGGGGGGGGGGGGGGGGGGGGAAGCCTTACTATATACATGGTCGTTTTTTTAATCAAATAAAAAACGCCTTACTATACATGGTCATTTTTTTAATTAAATAAAAACGCCTCACTATACATGGTCGTTTTTTTAATAATATAAAAAACTCCTTACTTTACATGGTTGTTTTTTTTAATAAAATAAAAAACCCACTTACTATACATGGTCGTTTTTTTGACAAAATAAAAAACGCCTTACTATACATGGTCGTTTTTTTAATACAATAAAAAAACGCCTTACTATACATGGTCGTTTTTTTAATCAAATAAAAAACGCCTTACTATACATGGTCGTTTTTTTAATTAAATAAAAAACGCCTTACTATACATGGTCGTTTTTTTTTAATACAATAAAAAACGCCTTACTATACATGGTCGTTTTTTTAATCAAATAAAAAACGCCTTACTATACATGGTCATTTTTTTAATTAAATAAAAAACGCCTTACTATACATGGTCGTTTTTTTTAATAAAATAAAAACGCCTTACTATACATGGTCGTTTTTTTAATAATATAAAAAACGCCTTACTTTACATGGTTGTTGTTTTTTAATAAAATAAAAAACGCCTTACTATACATGGTCGTTTTTTTGACAAAATAAAAAACGCCTTACTATACATGGTCGTTTATTTAATAAAATAAAAAACGCCTTACTATACATGGTGTTTTTTTTTAATAAAATAAAAAACGCCTTACTATACATGGTCGTTTTTTTTAATAAAATTAAAACGCCTTACTATACATGGTCGTTTTTTTGACAAAATAAAAAACGCCTTACTATACATGGTCGTTTTTTTGTCGGAAAAAAAAGCCTTACTATACATGGTCGTTTTTTTGTCGGGAAAAAAAAAGCCTTACTTTACATGGTCGTTTTTTTGTCGGAAAAAAAAGCCTTACTATACATGGTCGTTTTTTTGTCGGAAAAAAAAAAGCCTTCTATACATGGTCGTTTTTTGTCGGAAAAAAAAGCCTTACTATACATGGTCGTTTTTTTGTCGGAAAAAAAAGCCTTACTATACATGGTCGTTTTTTTGTCGAAAAAAAAAAAGCCTTACTATACATGGTCGTTTTTTCGTCTGAAAAAAAGCCTTACTATACATGGTCGTTTTTTTGTCAGGAAAAAAAAAAGCCTTACTATACATGGTCGTTTTTTTGTCGGGAAAAAAAAATGCCTTATACATGGTCGTTTTTTGGGGAGAAAAAAAAAAAACCTTACTATACATGGTCGTTTTTTTGTCGGGAAAAAAAAAGCCTTACTTTACATGGTCGTTTTTTTGTCGGAAAAAAAAGCCTTACTATACATGGTCGTTTTTTTGTCGGAAAAAAAAAAGCCTTACTATACATGGTCGTTTTTTGGGGAGAAAAAAAAAAGCCTTACTATACATGGTCGTTTTTTTGTCGAAAAAAAAAGCCTTAGTATACATGGTCGTTTTTTTGTCAGAAAAAAAAAGCCTTACTATACATGGTCGTTTTTTTGTCGGAAAAAAAAGCCTTACTATACATGGTCGTTTTTTTGTCTGAAAAAAAAAGCCTTACTATACATGGTCGTTTTTTGTCGGAAAAAAAAGCCTTACTATACATGGTCGTTTTTTCGTCTGAAAAAAAGCCTTACTATACATGGTCGTTTTTTGGGGAGAAAAAAAAAAGCCTTACTATACATGGTCGTTTTTTTGGGAGAAAAAAAAAGCCTTACTATACATGGCCGTTTTTTTGGGAGAAAAAAAATGCCTTACTATACATGGTCGTTTTTTTGGGAGAAAAAAAATGCCTTACTATACATGGTCGTTTTTTTCAGAGAAAAAAAAAGCCTTACTATACATGGTCGTTTTTTTTTTCGGAGAAAAAAAATGCCTTACTATACATGGTCGTTTTTTTGGGAGAAAAAAAAAAGCCTTACTATACATGGTCGGTTTTTTTGGGGAGAAAAAAAAAATGCCTTACTATACATGGTCGTTTTTTTGGGAGAAAAAAAATGCCTTACTATACATGGTCGTTTTTTTGGGAGAAAAAAAAAAGCCTTACTGTACATGGTCGTTTTTTTGGGGGAGAAAAAAAAAAAGCCTTACTATACATGGTCGTTTTTTTGGGAGAAAAAAAATGCCTTACTATACATGGTCGTTTTTTTGGGAGAAAAAAAAAAGCCTTACTATACATGGTCGTTTTTTTGGGAGAAAAAAAAATGCCTTACTATACATGGTTATTTTTTGGGGGGGGAGAAAAAAAAAAGCCTTACTATATACATGGTCGTTTTTTTAATCAAATAAAAAACGCCTTACTATACATGGTCATTTTTTTTATTAAATAAAAACGCCTCACTATACATGGTCGTTTTTTTAATAATATAAAAAACTCCTTACTTTACATGGTTGTTTTTTTTAATTAAATAAAAAACCCACTTACTATACATGGTCGTTTTTTTGACAAAATAAAAAACGCCTTACTATACATGGTCGTTTTTTTAATACAATAAAAAAACGCCTTACTATACATGGTCGTTTTTTTAATCAAATAAAAAACGCCTTACTATACATGGTCGTTTTTTTAATTAAATAAAAAACGCCTTACTATACATGGTCGTTTTTTTTTAATACAATAAAAAACGCCTTACTATACATGGTCGTTTTTTTAATCAAATAAAAAACGCCTTACTATACATGGTCATTTTTTTAATTAAATAAAAAACGCCTTACTATACATGGTCTTTTTTTTTAATAAAATAAAAACGCCTTACTATACATGGTCGTTTTTTTAATAATATAAAAAACGCCTTACTTTACATGGTTGTTGTTTTTTAATAAAATAAAAAACGCCTTACTATACATGGTCGTTTTTTTGACAAAATAAAAAACGCCTTACTATACATGGTCGTTTATTTAATAAAATAAAAAACGCCTTACTATACATGGTGTTTTTTTTTAATAAAATAAAAAACGCCTTACTATACATGGTCGTTTTTTTGACAAAATAAAAAACGCCTTACTATACATGGTCATTTTTTTGACAAAATAAAAATCGCCTTACTATACATGGTCGTTTTTTTGACAAAATAAAAAACGCCTTACTATACATGGTCGTTTTTTTAATTAAATAAAAAACGCCTTACTATACATGGTCGTTTTTTTAATAATATAAAAAACGCCTTACTTTACATGGTTGTTTTTTTTTAATAAAATAAAAAACGCCTTACTATACATGGTCGTTTTTTTAATACAATAAAAAACGCCTTACTATACATGGTCGTTTTTTTAATTAAATAAAAAACGCCTTTCTATACATGGTCGTTTTTTTGACAAAATAAAAAACGCCTTACTATACATGGTCGTTTTTTCTAATCAAATAAAAAACGCCTTACTATACATGGTGTTTTTTTTTAATAAAATAAAAAACGCCTTACTATACTCGTTTTTTTAATACAATAAAAAACGCCTTACTATACATGGTCGTTTTTTTAATTAAATAAAAAACGCCTTTCTATACATGGTCGTTTTTTTTTTAATACAATAAAAAACGCCTTACTATACATGGTCGTTTTTTCTAATCAAATAAAAAACGCCTTACTATACATGGTGTTTTTTTTTAATAAAATAAAAAACGCCTTACTATACATGGTCGTTTTTTTGACAAAATAAAAAACGCCTTACTATACATGGTCATTTTTCTGACAAAATAAAAATCGCCTTACTATACATGGTCGTTTTTTTGACAAAATAAAAAACGCCTTACTATACATGGTCGTTTTTTTAATTAAATAAAAAACGCCTTACTATACATGGTCGTTTTTTTAATAATATAAAAAACGCCTTACTTTACATGGTTGTTTTTTTTTAATAAAATAAAAAACGCCTTACTATACATGGTCGTTTTTTTAATACAATGAAAAAAACGCCTTACTATACATGGTCGTTTTTTTAATTAAATAAAAAACGCCTTTCTATACATGGTCGTTTTTTTAAATAAAATTAAAACGCCTTACTATACATGGTCGTTTTTTTGACAAAATAAAAAACGCCTTACTATAGATGGTCGTTTATTTAATAAAATAAAAAAACGCCTTACTATACATGGTGTTTTTTTTTTTAATAAAATAAAAACGCCTTACTATACATGGTCGTTTTTTTGACAAAATAAAAAACGCCTTACTATACATGGTTGTTTTTTTTAATACAATAAAAAACGCCTTATTATGCATGGTCGTTTTTTTAATCAAATAAAAAACGCCTTACTATACATGGTCGTTTTTTTAATTAAATAAAAAACGCCTTACTATACATGGTCGTTTTTTTTAATACAATAAAAAACGCCTTACTATACATGGTTGTTTTTTTAATCAAATAACAAACGCCTTACTATACATGGTCGTTTTTTTAATTAAATAAAAAACGCCTTACTATACATGGTCGTTTTTTTTTAATACAATAAAAAACGCCTTACTATCCATGGTCGTTTTTTTAATCAAATAAAAAACGCCTTACTATACATGGTCGTTTTTTTAATTAAATAAAAAACGGCTTACTATACATGGTCGTTTTTTTAATAAAATAAAAAATGCCTTACTATACATGGTCGTTTTTTTAATTAAATAAAAAACGCCTTACTATACATGGTCGTTTTTTTTTAATACAATAAAAAACGCCTTACTATACATGGTCGTTTTTTTAATCAAATAAAAAACGCCTTACTATACATGGTCATTTTTTTAATTAAATAAAAACGCCTCACTATACATGGTCGTTTTTTTAATAATATAAAAAACGCCTTACTTTACATGGTTGTTTTTTTTAATAAAATAAAAAACGCCTTACTATACATGGTCGTTTTTTTGACAAAATAAAAAACGCCTTACTATACATGGTCGTTTTTTTAATACAATAAAAAAACGCCTTACTATACATGGTCGTTTTTTTAATCAAATAAAAAACGCCTTACTATACATGGTTGCTTTTTTAATTAAATAAAAAACGCCTTACTATACATGGTCGTTTTTTTTTAATACAATAAAAAACGCCTTACTATACATGGTCGTTTTTTAATCAAATAAAAAACGCCTTACTATACATGGTCATTTTTTTAATTAAATAAAAAACGCCTTACTATACATGGTCGTTTTTTTTAATAAAATAAAAACGCCTTACTATACATGGTCGTTTTTTTAATAATATAAAAAACGCCTTACTTTACATGGTTGTTTTTTTTTAATAAAATAAAAAACGCCTTACTATACATGGTCGTTTTTTTGACAAAATAAAAAACGCCTTACTATACATGGTCGTTTATTTAATAAAATAAAAAACGCCTTACTATACATGGTGTTTTTTTTTAATAAAATAAAAAACGCCTTACTATACATGGTCGTTTTTTTTGACAAAATAAAAAACGCCTTACTATACATGGTCATTTTTTTGACAAAATAAAAATCGCCTTACTATACATGGTCGTTTTTTTAATTAAATAAAAAACGCCTTACTATACATGGTCGTTTTTTTAATAATATAAAAAACGCCTTACTTTACATGGTTGTTTTTTTTTAATAAAATAAAAAACGCCTTACTATACATGGTCGTTTTTTTAATACAATAAAAAACGCCTTACTATACATGGTCGTTTTTTTAATTAAATAAAAAAACGCCTTTCTATACATGGTCGTTTTTTTTTTAATACAATAAAAAACGCCTTACTATACATGGTCGTTTTTTTTAATCAAATAAAAAACGCCTTACTATACATGGTCGTTTTTTTTAATAAAATTAAAACGCCTTACTATACATGGTCGTTTTTTTGACAAAATAAAAAACGCCTTACTATACATGGTCGTTTTTTTGTCGGAAAAAAAAGCCTTACTATACATGGTCGTTTTTTTGTCGGGAAAAAAAAAGCCTTACTTTACATGGTCGTTTTTTTGTCGGAAAAAAAAGCCTTACTATACATGGTCGTTTTTTTGTCGGAAAAAAAAAGCCTTCTATACATGGTCGTTTTTTGTCGGAAAAAAAAGCCTTACTATACATGGTCGTTTTTTTGTCGGAAAAAAAAGCCTTACTATACATGGTCGTTTTTTTGTGGGAAAAAAAAAAGCCTTACTATACATGGTCGTTTTTTCGTCTGAAAAAAAGCCTTACTATACATGGTCGTTTTTTTGTCAGGAAAAAAAAAAGCCTTACTATACATGGTCGTTTTTTTGTCGGGAAAAAAAAATGCCTTATACATGGTCGTTTTTTGGGGAGAAAAAAAAAAACCTTACTATACATGGTCGTTTTTTTGTCGGGAAAAAAAAAGCCTTACTTTACATGGTCGTTTTTTTGTCGGAAAAAAAAGCCTTACTATACATGGTCGTTTTTTTGTCGGAAAAAAAAAAGCCTTACTATACATGGTCGTTTTTTGGGGAGAAAA
Organism: Festucalex cinctus; assembly: GCF_051991245.1. NCBI lineage: Eukaryota > Metazoa > Chordata > Actinopteri > Syngnathiformes > Syngnathidae > Festucalex > Festucalex cinctus. The sequence goes on from NC_135426.1 coordinate 12,416,985, forward strand.
AAAAAAGCCTTACTATACATGGTCGTTTTTTTGTCGAAAAAAAAAGCCTTAGTATACATGGTCGTTTTTTTGTCAGAAAAAAAAAAGCCTTACTATACATGGTCGTTTTTTTGTCGGAAAAAAAAAGCCTTACTATACATGGTCGTTTTTTTTGTCTGAAAAAAAAAGCCTTACGAAACATGGTCGTTTTTTGTCGGAAAAAAAAGCCTTACTATACATGGTCGTTTTTTTGTCGGAAAAAAAAGCCTTACTATACATGGTCGTTTTTTTGTCGGAAAAAAAAAAGCCTTACTATACATGGTCGTTTTTTCGTCTGAAAAAAAGCCTTACTATACATGGCCGTTTTTTGGGGAGAAAAAAAAAAGCCTTACTATACATGGCCGTTTTTTTGGGAGAAAAAAAATGCCTTACTATACATGGTCGTTTTTTTGGGAGAAAAAAAAAGCCTTACTATACATGGTCGTTTTTTTGGGAGAAAAAAAATGCCTTACTATACATGGTCGTTTTTTTCAGAGAAAAAAAAAGCCTTACTATACATGGTCGTTTTTTTTTTCGGAGAAAAAAAATGCCTTACTATACATGGTCGTTTTTTTGGGAGAAAAAAAAAAGCCTTACTATACATGGTCGGTTTTTTTGGGGAGAAAAAAAAAATGCCTTACTATACATGGTCGTTTTTTTGGGAGAAAAAAAATGCCTTACTATATACATGGTCGTTTTTTTGGGGGAGAAAAAAAAAAGCCTTACTATACATGGTCGTTTTTTTGGGAGAAAAAAAATGCCTTACTATACATGGTCGTTTTTTTGGGAGAAAAAAAAAAGCCTTACTATACATGGTCGTTTTTTTTGGGAGAAAAAAAATGCCTTACTATACATGGTTATTTTTTGGGGGGGGAGAAAAAAAAATGCCTTACTATATACATGGTTGTTTTTTTAATCAAATAAAAAACGCCTTACTATACATGGTCATTTTTTTAATTAAATAAAAACGCCTCACTATACATGGTCGTTTTTTTAATAATATAAAAAACTCCTTACTTTACATGGTTGTTTTTTTTAATAAAATAAAAAACGCCTTACTATACATGGTCGTTTTTTTGACAAAATAAAAAACGCCTTACTATACATGGTCGTTTTTTTAATACAATAAAAAAACGCCTTACTATACATGGTCGTTTTTTTAATCAAATAAAAAACGCCTTACTATACATGGTCGTTTTTTTAATTAAATAAAAAACGCCTTACTATACATGGTCGTTTTTTTTAATAATATAAAAAACGCCTTACTTTACATGGTTGTTGTTTTTTAATAAAATAAAAAACGCCTTACTATACATGGTCGTTTTTTTGACAAAATAAAAAACGCCTTACTATACATGGTCGTTTATTTAATAAAATAAAAAACGCCTTACTATACATGGTGTTTTTTTTTAATAAAATAAAAAACACCTTACTATACATGGTCGTTTTTTTGACAAAATAAAAAACGCCTTACTATACATGGTCATTTTTTTGACAAAATAAAAATCGCCTTACTATACATGGTCGTTTTTTTGACAAAATAAAAAACGCCTTACTATACATGGTCGTTTTTTTAATTAAATAAAAAACGCCTTACTATACATGGTTGTTTTTTTAATAATATAAAAAACGCCTTACTTTACATGGTCGTTTTTTTAATACAATAAAAAACGCCTTACTATACATGGTCGTTTTTTTAATTAAATAAAAAACGCCTTTCTATACATGGTCGTTTTTTTGACAAAATAAAAAACGCCTTACTATACATGGTCGTTTTTTCTAATCAAATAAAAAACGCCTTACTATACATGGTGTTTTTTTTAATAAAATAAAAAACGCCTTACTATACATGGTCGTTTTTTTAATACAATAAAAAACGCCTTACTATACATGGTCGTTTTTTTTTTAATACAATAAAAAACGCCTTACTATACATGGTGTTTTTTTTTAATAAAATAAAAAACGCCTTACTATACATGGTCGTTTTTTTGACAAAATAAAAAACGCCTTACTATACATGGTCATTTTTTTGACAAAATAAAAATCGCCTTACTATACATGGTCGTTTTTTTGACAAAATAAAAAACGCCTTACTATACATGGTCGTTTTTTTAATTAAATAAAAAACGCCTTACTATACATGGTCGTTTTTTTAATAATATAAAAAACGCCTTACTTTACATGGTTGTTTTTTTTTAATAAAATAAAAAACGCCTTACTATACATGGTCGTTTTTTTAATACAATAAAAAACGCCTTACTATACATGGTCGTTTTTTTAATTAAATAAAAAACGCCTTTCTATACATGGTCGTTTTTTTTAATAAAATTAAAACGCCTTACTATACATGGTCGTTTTTTTGACAAAATAAAAAACGCCTTACTATAGATGGTCGTTTATTTAATAAAATAAAAAACGCCTTACTATACATGGTGTTTTTTTTTTTAATAAAATAAAAACGCCTTACTATACATGGTCGTTTTTTTGACAAAATAAAAAACGCCTTACTATACATGGTTGTTTTTTTTAATACAATAAAAAACGCCTTATTATGCATGGTCGTTTTTTTAATCAAATAAAAAACGCCTTAAATACATGGTCGTTTTTTTAATTAAATAAAAACGCCTTACTATACATGGTCGTTTTTTTTAATACAATAAAAAACGCCTTACTATACATGGTTGTTTTTTTAATCAAATAAAAAACGCCTTACTATACATGGTCGTTTTTTTAATTAAATAAAAAACGCCTTACTATACATGGTCGTTTTTTTTTAATACAATAAAAAACGCCTTACTATCCATGGTCGTTTTTTTAATCAAATAAAAAACGCCTTACTATACATGGTCGTTTTTTTAATTAAATAAAAAACGGCTTACTATACATGGTCGTTTTTTTAATAAAATAAAAAATGCCTTACTATACATGGTCGTTTTTTTAATTAAAAAAAAAACGCCTTACTATACATGGTCGTTTTTTTTTAATACAATAAAAAACGCCTTACTATACATGGTCGTTTTTTTAATCAAATAAAAAACGCCTTACTATACATGGTCATTTTTTTAATTAAATAAAAACGCCTCACTATACATGGTCGTTTTTTTAATAATATAAAAAACGCCTTACTTTACATGGTTGTTTTTTTTAATAAAATAAAAAACGCCTTACTATACATGGTCGTTTTTTTGACAAAATAAAAAACGCCTTACTATACATGGTCGTTTTTTTAATACAATAAAAAAACGCCTTACTATACATGGTCGTTTTTTTAATCAAATAAAAAACGCCTTACTATACATGGTTGCTTTTTTAATTAAATAAAAAACGCCTTACTATACATGGTCGGTTTTTTTTAATACAATAAAAAACGCCTTACTATACATGGTCGTTTTTTAATCAAATAAAAAACGCCTTACTATACATGGTCATTTTTTTAATTAAATAAAAAACGCCTTACTATACATGGTCGTTTTTTTTAATAAAATAAAAACGCCTTACTATACATGGTCGTTTTTTTAATAATATAAAAAACGCCTTACTTTACATGGTTGTTTTTTTTTAATAAAATAAAAAACGCCTTACTATACATGGTCGTTTTTTTGACAAAATAAAAAACGCCTTACTATACATGGTCGTTTTTTTGACAAAATAAAAAACGCCTTACTATATACATGGTCGTTTTTTTAATTAAATAAAAAACGCCTTACTATACATGGTCATTTTTTTGACAAAATAAAAAACGCCTTACTATACATGGTCATTTTTTTGACAAAATAAAAATCGCCTTACTATACATGGTCGTTTTTTTGACAAAATAAAAAACGCCTTACTATATACATGGTCGTTTTTTTAATTAAATAAAAAACGCCTTACTTTACATGGTTGTTTTTTTTTAATAATATAAAAAACGCCTTACTTTACATGGTTGTTTTTTTTTAATAAAATAAAAAACGCCTTACTATACATGGTCGTTTTTTTAATACAATAAAAAACGCCTTACTATACATGGTCGTTTTTTTAATTAAATAAAAAAAAGCCTTACTATACATGGTCGTTTTTTTGTCGGAAAAAAAAGCCTTACTATACATGGTCGTTTTTTTTAATCAAATAAAAAACGCCTTACTATACATGGTCGTTTTTTTTAATAAAATTAAAACGCCTTACTATACATGGTCGTTTTTTTGACAAAATAAAAAACGCCTTACTATACATGGTCGTTTTTTTGTCGGAAAAAAAAGCCTTACTATACATGGTCGTTTTTTTGTCGGGAAAAAAAAAGCCTTACTTTACATGGTCGTTTTTTTGTCGGAAGAAAAAGCCTTACTATACATGGTCGTTTTTTTGTCGGAAAAAAAAAGCCTTCTATACATGGTCATTTTTTGTCGGAAAAAAAAGCCTTACTATACATGGTCGTTTTTTTTGTCGGAAAAAAAAGCCTTCTATACATGGTCGTTTTTTGTCGGAAAAAAAAGCCTTACTATACATGGTCGTTTTTTCGTCTGAAAAAAAGCCTTACTATACATGGTCATTTTTTTGTCAGGAAAAAAAAAAGCCTTACTATACATGGTCGTTTTTTTGTCGGGAAAAAAAAATGCCTTATACATGGTCCTTTTTTGGGGAGAAAAAAAAAAACCTTACTATACATGGTCGTTTTTTTGTCGGGAAAAAAAAAGCCTTACTTTACATGGTCGTTTTTTTGTCGGAAAAAAAAGCCTTACTATACATGGTCGTTTTTTTGTCGGGAAAAAAAAAGCCTTACTATACATGGTCGTTTTTTGGGGAGAAAAAAAAAAGCCTTACTATACATGGTCGTTTTTTTGTCGAAAAAAAAAGCCTTAGTATACATGGTCGTTTTTTTGTCAGAAAAAAAAAAGCCTTACTATACATGGTCGTTTTTTTGTCGGAAAAAAAAGCCTTACTATACATGGTCGTTTTTTTTAATCAAATAAAAAACGCCTTACTATACATGGTCGTTTTTTTTAATAAAATTAAAACGCCTTACTATACATGGTCGTTTTTTTGACAAAATAAAAAACGCCTTACTATACATGGTCGTTTTTTTGTCGGAAAAAAAAGCCTTACTATACATGGTCGTTTTTTTGTCGGGAAAAAAAAAGCCTTACTTTACATGGTCGTTTTTTTGTCGGAAGAAAAAGCCTTACTATACATGGTCGTTTTTTTGTCGGAAAAAAAAAGCCTTCTATACATGGTCGTTTTTTGTCGGAAAAAAAAGCCTTACTATACATGGTCGTTTTTTTTGTCGGAAAAAAAAGCCTTCTATACATGGTCGTTTTTTGTCGGAAAAAAAAGCCTTACTATACATGGTCGTTTTTTCGTCTGAAAAAAAGCCTTACTATACATGGTCGTTTTTTTGTCAGGAAAAAAAAAAGCCTTACTATACATGGTCGTTTTTTTGTCGGGAAAAAAAAATGCCTTATACATGGTCCTTTTTTGGGGAGAAAAAAAAAAACCTTACTATACATGGTCGTTTTTTTGTCGGGAAAAAAAAAGCCTTACTTTACATGGTCGTTTTTTTGTCGGAAAAAAAAGCCTTACTATACATGGTCGTTTTTTTGTCGGAAAAAAAAAAGCCTTACTATACATGGTCGTTTTTTGGGGAGAAAAAAAAAAGCCTTACTATACATGGTCGTTTTTTTGTCGAAAAAAAAAGCCTTAGTATACATGGTCGTTTTTTTGTCAGAAAAAAAAAAGCCTTACTATACATGGTCGTTTTTTTGTCTGAAAAAAAAGCCTTACTATACATGGTCGTTTTTTTTGTCTGAAAAAAAAAGCCTTACTATACATGGTCGTTTTTTGTCGGAAAAAAACGCCTTACTATACATGGTCGTTTTTTAATCAAATAAAAAACGCCTTACTATACATGGTCATTTTTTTAATTAAATAAAAAACGCCTTACTATACATGGTCGTTTTTTTTAATAAAATAAAAACGCCTTACTATACATGGTCGTTTTTTTAATAATATAAAAAACGCCTTACTTTACATGGTTGTTTTTTTTTAATAAAATAAAAAACGCCTTACTATACATGGTCGTTTTTTTGACAAAATAAAAAACGCCTTACTATACATGGTCGTTTTTTTGACAAAATAAAAAACGCCTTACTATATACATGGTCGTTTTTTTAATTAAATAAAAAACGCCTTACTATACATGGTCATTTTTTTGACAAAATAAAAAACGCCTTACTATACATGGTCATTTTTTTGACAAAATAAAAATCGCCTTACTATACATGGTCGTTTTTTTGACAAAATAAAAAACGCCTTACTATATACATGGTCGTTTTTTTAATTAAATAAAAAACGCCTTACTTTACATGGTTGTTTTTTTTTAATAATATAAAAAACGCCTTACTTTACATGGTTGTTTTTTTTTAATAAAATAAAAAACGCCTTACTATACATGGTCGTTTTTTTAATACAATAAAAAACGCCTTACTATACATGGTCGTTTTTTTAATTAAATAAAAAAAAGCCTTACTATACATGGTCGTTTTTTTGTCGGAAAAAAAAGCCTTACTATACATGGTCGTTTTTTTTAATCAAATAAAAAACGCCTTACTATACATGGTCGTTTTTTTTAATAAAATTAAAACGCCTTACTATACATGGTCGTTTTTTTGACAAAATAAAAAACGCCTTACTATACATGGTCGTTTTTTTGTCGGAAAAAAAAGCCTTACTATACATGGTCGTTTTTTTGTCGGGAAAAAAAAAGCCTTACTTTACATGGTCGTTTTTTTGTCGGAAGAAAAAGCCTTACTATACATGGTCGTTTTTTTGTCGGAAAAAAAAAGCCTTCTATACATGGTCATTTTTTGTCGGAAAAAAAAGCCTTACTATACATGGTCGTTTTTTTTGTCGGAAAAAAAAGCCTTCTATACATGGTCGTTTTTTGTCGGAAAAAAAAGCCTTACTATACATGGTCGTTTTTTCGTCTGAAAAAAAGCCTTACTATACATGGTCATTTTTTTGTCAGGAAAAAAAAAAGCCTTACTATACATGGTCGTTTTTTTGTCGGGAAAAAAAAATGCCTTATACATGGTCCTTTTTTGGGGAGAAAAAAAAAAACCTTACTATACATGGTCGTTTTTTTTGTCGGGAAAAAAAAAGCCTTACTTTACATGGTCGTTTTTTTGTCGGAAAAAAAAGCCTTACTATACATGGTCGTTTTTTTGTCGGGAAAAAAAAAGCCTTACTATACATGGTCGTTTTTTGGGGAGAAAAAAAAAAGCCTTACTATACATGGTCGTTTTTTTGTCGAAAAAAAAAGCCTTAGTATACATGGTCGTTTTTTTGTCAGAAAAAAAAAAGCCTTACTATACATGGTCATTTTTTTAATTAAATAAAAAACGCCTTACTATACATGGTCGTTTTTTTTAATAAAATAAAAACGCCTTACTATACATGGTCGTTTTTTTAATAATATAAAAAACGCCTTACTTTACATGGTTGTTTTTTTTTAATAAAATAAAAAACGCCTTACTATACATGGTCGTTTTTTTGACAAAATAAAAAACGCCTTACTATACATGGTCGTTTTTTTGACAAAATAAAAAACGCCTTACTATATACATGGTCGTTTTTTTAATTAAATAAAAAACGCCTTACTATACATGGTCATTTTTTTGACAAAATAAAAAACGCCTTACTATACATGGTCATTTTTTTGACAAAATAAAAATCGCCTTACTATACATGGTCGTTTTTTTGACAAAATAAAAAACGCCTTACTATATACATGGTCGTTTTTTTAATTAAATAAAAAACGCCTTACTTTACATGGTTGTTTTTTTTTAATAATATAAAAAACGCCTTACTTTACATGGTTGTTTTTTTTTAATAAAATAAAAAACGCCTTACTATACATGGTCGTTTTTTTAATACAATAAAAAACGCCTTACTATACATGGTCGTTTTTTTAATTAAATAAAAAAAAGCCTTACTATACATGGTCGTTTTTTTGTCGGAAAAAAAAGCCTTACTATACATGGTCGTTTTTTTTAATCAAATAAAAAACGCCTTACTATACATGGTCGTTTTTTTTAATAAAATTAAAACGCCTTACTATACATGGTCGTTTTTTTGACAAAATAAAAAACGCCTTACTATACATGGTCGTTTTTTTGTCGGAAAAAAAAGCCTTACTATACATGGTCGTTTTTTTGTCGGGAAAAAAAAAGCCTTACTTTACATGGTCGTTTTTTTGTCGGAAGAAAAAGCCTTACTATACATGGTCGTTTTTTTGTCGGAAAAAAAAAGCCTTCTATACATGGTCATTTTTTGTCGGAAAAAAAAGCCTTACTATACATGGTCGTTTTTTTTGTCGGAAAAAAAAGCCTTCTATACATGGTCGTTTTTTGTCGGAAAAAAAAGCCTTACTATACATGGTCGTTTTTTCGTCTGAAAAAAAGCCTTACTATACATGGTCATTTTTTTGTCAGGAAAAAAAAAAGCCTTACTATACATGGTCGTTTTTTTGTCGGGAAAAAAAAATGCCTTATACATGGTCCTTTTTTGGGGAGAAAAAAAAAAACCTTACTATACATGGTCGTTTTTTTGTCGGGAAAAAAAAAGCCTTACTTTACATGGTCGTTTTTTTGTCGGAAAAAAAAGCCTTACTATACATGGTCGTTTTTTTGTCGGGAAAAAAAAAGCCTTACTATACATGGTCGTTTTTTGGGGAGAAAAAAAAAAGCCTTACTATACATGGTCGTTTTTTTGTCGAAAAAAAAAGCCTTAGTATACATGGTCGTTTTTTTGTCAGAAAAAAAAAAGCCTTACTATACATGGTCGTTTTTTTGTCGGAAAAAAAAGCCTTACTATACATGGTCGTTTTTTTTAATCAAATAAAAAACGCCTTACTATACATGGTCGTTTTTTTTAATAAAATTAAAACGCCTTACTATACATGGTCGTTTTTTTGACAAAATAAAAAACGCCTTACTATACATGGTCGTTTTTTTGTCGGAAAAAAAAGCCTTACTATACATGGTCGTTTTTTTGTCGGGAAAAAAAAAGCCTTACTTTACATGGTCGTTTTTTTGTCGGAAGAAAAAGCCTTACTATACATGGTCGTTTTTTTGTCGGAAAAAAAAAGCCTTCTATACATGGTCGTTTTTTGTCGGAAAAAAAAGCCTTACTATACATGGTCGTTTTTTTTGTCGGAAAAAAAAGCCTTCTATACATGGTCGTTTTTTGTCGGAAAAAAAAGCCTTACTATACATGGTCGTTTTTTCGTCTGAAAAAAAGCCTTACTATACATGGTCGTTTTTTTGTCAGGAAAAAAAAAAGCCTTACTATACATGGTCGTTTTTTTGTCGGGAAAAAAAAATGCCTTATACATGGTCCTTTTTTGGGGAGAAAAAAAAAAACCTTACTATACATGGTCGTTTTTTTGTCGGGAAAAAAAAAGCCTTACTTTACATGGTCGTTTTTTTGTCGGAAAAAAAAGCCTTACTATACATGGTCGTTTTTTTGTCGGAAAAAAAAAAGCCTTACTATACATGGTCGTTTTTTGGGGAGAAAAAAAAAAGCCTTACTATACATGGTCGTTTTTTTGTCGAAAAAAAAAGCCTTAGTATACATGGTCGTTTTTTTGTCAGAAAAAAAAAAGCCTTACTATACATGGTCGTTTTTTTGTCTGAAAAAAAAGCCTTACTATACATGGTCGTTTTTTTTGTCTGAAAAAAAAAGCCTTACTATACATGGTCGTTTTTTGTCGGAAAAAAAAGCCTTACTATACATGGTCGTTTTTTTGTCGAAAAAAAAAGCCTTACTATACATGGTCGTTTTTTTGTCGGAAAAAAAAAAGCCTTACTATACATGGTCGTTTTTTCGTCTGAAAAAAAGCCTTACTATACATGGTCGTTTTTTGGGGAGAAAAAAAAAAGCCTTACTATACATGGTCGTTTTTTTGGGAGAAAAAAAAAGCCTTACTATACACATGGTCGTTTTTTTGGGAGAAAAAAAATGCCTTACTATACATGGTCGTTTTTTTCGGAGAAAAAAAAAGCCTTACTATACATGGTCGTTTTTTTTTTTCGGAGAAAAAAAATGCCTTACTATACATGGTCGTTTTTTTGGGAGAAAAAAAAAAGCCTTACTATACATGGTCGGTTTTTTTGGGGAGAAAAAAAAAATGCCTTACTATACATGGTCGTTTTTTTGGGAGAAAAAAAATGCCTTACTATACATGGTTATTTTTTGGGGGGGGGGGAAAAAATGCCTTACTATATACATGGTCGTTTTTTTGGGAGAAAAAAAAAAGCCTTACTGTACATGGTCGTTTTTTTGGGGGAGAAAAAAAAAATGCCTTACTATACATGGTCGTTTTTTTGGGAGAAAAAAAATGCCTTACTATACATGGTCGTTTTTTTGGGAGAAAAAAAAAAGCCTTACTATACATGGTCGTTTTTTTGGGAGAAAAAAAATGCCTTACTATACATGGTTATTTTTTGGGGGGGGAGAAAAAAAAAAGCCTTACTATATACATGGTCGTTTTTTTGGGAGAAAAAAAAAAGCCTTACTGTACATGGTCGTTTTTTTGGGGGAGAAAAAAAAAAGGCCTTACTATACATGGTCATTTTTTTGTCGGAAAAAAAAAAGCCTTACTATACATGGTCATTTGGTTTGACTCAGCCTGGGATCGAACCCACAACTTCAGTGTCTGAGGGTAGACACTCTACCACTTGACCACAGGGCTGTTAGACTGTTTACTGGAAAGAGGGGCAATGAGTTTAGTAAGTATGACTAGGATTTAAAAAAAAATAATAAAATAAAAAAATAAAATAAAAAAGCCTTACTATACATGGTCGTTTTTTTGTCGGAAAAAAAAAGCCTTACTATACATGGTCGTTTTTTTGTCGGAAAAAAAAAAGCCTTACTATACTACTATACATGGTCGTTTTTTTGTCGAAAAAAAAAGCCTTACTATACATGGTCATTTTTTTGTCGGAAAAAAAAAGCCTTACTATACATGGTCGTTTTTTCGTCTGAAAAAAAGCCTTACTATACATGGTCGTTTTTTTGTCAGAAAAAAAAAAGCCTTACTATACATGGTCGTTTTTTTGTCGAAAAAAAAAAGCCTTACTATACATGGTCGTTTTTTTGTCAGAAAAAAAAAAAGCCTTACTATACATGGTCGTTTTTTTGTCGGAAAAAAAAGCCTTACTATACAAGGTCGTTTTTTTGTCGGGAAAAAAAAAGCCTTACTTTACATGGTCGTTTTTTTGTCGGAAAAAAAAGCCTTACTATACATGGTCGTTTTTTTGTCGGAAAAAAAAAGCCTTACTATACATGGTGTTTTTTTTTTTAATAAAATAAAAACGCCTTACTATACATGGTCGTTTTTTTAATAAAATAAAAAATGCCTTACTATACATGGTTGTTTTTTTTAATACAATAAAAAACGCCTTACTATGCATGGTCGTTTTTTTAATCAAATAAAAAACGCCTTACTATACATGGTCGTTTTTTAATTAAATAAAAAACGCCTTACTATACATGGTCGTTTTTTTTAATACAATAAAAAACGCCTTACTATACATGGTTGTTTTTTTTAATACAATAAAAAACGCCTTACTATGCATGGTCGTTTTTTTAATCAAATAAAAAACGCCTTACTATACATGGTCGTTTTTTAATTAAATAAAAAACGCCTTACTATACATGGTCGTTTTTTTGTCGGGAAAAAAAAAGCCTTACTTTACATGGTCGTTTTTTTGTCGGAAAAAAAAGCCTTACTATACATGGTCGTTTTTTTGTCGGAAAAAAAAAGCCTTCTATACATGGTCGTTTTTTGTCGGAAAAAAAAGCCTTACTATACATGGTCGTTTTTTTGTCGGAAAAAAAAGCCTTACTATACATGGTCGTTTTTTTGTGGGAAAAAAAAAAGCCTTACTGTACATGGTCGTTTTTTCGTCTGAAAAAAAGCCTTACTATACATGGTCGTTTTTTTGTCAGGAAAAAAAAAAGCCTTACTATACATGGTCGTTTTTTTGTCGGGAAAAAAAAATGCCTTATACATGGTCGTTTTTTGGGGAGAAAAAAAAAAACCTTACTATACATGGTCGTTTTTTTGTCGGGAAAAAAAAAGCCTTACTTTACATGGTCGTTTTTTTGTCGGAAAAAAAAGCCTTACTATACATGGTCGTTTTTTTGTCGGAAAAAAAAAGCCTTCTATACATGGTCGTTTTTTGTCGGAAAAAAAAGCCTTACTATACATGGTCGTTTTTTTGTCGGAAAAAAAAGCCTTACTATACATGGTCGTTTTTTTGTCGGAAAAAAAAGCCTTACTATACATGGTCGTTTTTTTAATAATATAAAAAACGCCTTACTTTACATGGTTGTTTTTTTTTTAATAAAATAAAAAACGCCTTACTATACATGGTCGTTTTTTTAATACAATAAAAAACGCCTTACTATACATGGTCGTTTTTTTAATTAAATAAAAAACGCCTTTCTATACATGGTCGTTTTTTTGACAAAATAAAAAACGCCTTACTATACATGGTCGTTTTTTCTAATCAAATAAAAAACGCCTTACTATACATGGTGTTTTTTTTTTATAAAATAAAAAACGCCTTACTATACATGGTCGTTTTTTTAATACAATAAAAAACGCCTTACTATACATGGTCGTTTTTTTTTTAATACAATAAAAAACGCCTTACTATACATGGTCGTTTTTTCTAATCAAATAAAAAACGCCTTACTATACATGGTGTTTTTTTTTAATAAAATAAAAAACGCCTTACTATACATGGTCGTTTTTTTGACAAAATAAAAAACGCCTTACTATACATGGTCATTTTTTTGACAAAATAAAAATCGCCTTACTATACATGGTCGTTCTTTTGACAAAATAAAAAACGCCTTACTATACATGGTCGTTTTTTTAATTAAATAAAAAACGCCTTACTATACATGGTCGTTTTTTTAATAATATAAAAAACGCCTTACTTTACATGGTCGTTTTTTTAATTAAATAAAAAACGCCTTTCTATACATGGTCGTTTTTTTTAATAAAATTAAAACGCCTTACTATACATGGTCGTTTTTTTGACAAAATAAAAAACGCCTTACTATAGATGGTCGTTTATTTAATAAAATAAAAAACGCCTTACTATACATGGTGTTTTTTTTTTTAATAAAATAAAAACGCCTTACTATACATGGTCGTTTTTTTGACAAAATAAAAAACGCCTTACTATACATGGTTGTTTTTTTTAATACAATAAAAAACGCCTTATTATGCATGGTCGTTTTTTTAATCAAATAAAAAACGCCTTAAATACATGGTCGTTTGTTTAATTAAATAAAAACGCCTTACTATACATGGTCGTTTTTTTTAATACAATAAAAAACGCCTTACTATACATGGTTGTTTTTTTAATCAAATAAAAAACGCCTTACTATACATGGTCGTTTTTTTAATTAAATAAAAAACGCCTTACTATACATGGTCGTTTTTTTTTAATACAATAAAAAACGCCTTACTATCCATGGTCGTTTTTTTAATCAAATAAAAAACGCCTTACTATACATGGTCGTTTTTTTAATTAAATAAAAAACGGCTTACTATACATGGTCGTTTTTTTAATAAAATAAAAAATGCCTTACTATACATGGTCGTTTTTTTAATTAAATAAAAAACGCCTTACTATACATGGTCGTTTTTTTTTAATACAATAAAAAACGCCTTACTATACATGGTCGTTTTTTTAATCAAATAAAAAACGCCTTACTATACATGGTCATTTTTTTAATTAAATAAAAACGCCTCACTATACATGGTCGTTTTTTTAATAATATAAAAAACGCCTTACTTTACATGGTTGTTTTTTTTAATAAAATAAAAAACGCCTTACTATACATGGTCGTTTTTTTGACAAAATAAAAAACGCCTTACTATACATGGTCGTTTTTTTAATACAATAAAAAAACGCCTTACTATACATGGTCGTTTTTTTAATCAAATAAAAAACGCCTTACTATACATGGTCGTTTTTTTGTCGGAAAAAAAAGCCTTACTATAAATGGTCGTTTTTTTGTCGGGAAAAAAAAAGCCTTACTTTACATGGTCGTTTTTTTGTCGGAAAAAAAAGCCTTACTATACATGGTCGTTTTTTTGTCAGAAAAAAAAAGCCTTCTATACATGGTCGTTTTTTGTCGGAAAAAAAAGCCTTACTATACATGGTCGTTTTTTTTGTCGGAAAAAAAAGCCTTACTATACATGGTCGTTTTTTTGTCGGAAAAAAAAAAGCCTTACTATACATGGTCGTTTTTTCGTCTGAAAAAAAGCCTTACTATACATGGTCGTTTTTTTGTCGGGAAAAAAAAATGCCTTATACATGGTCGTTTTTTGGGGAGAAAAAAAAAACCCTTACTATACATGGTCGTTTTTTTGTCGGGAAAAAAAAGCCTTACTTTACATGGTCGTTTTTTTGTCGGAAAAAAAAGCCTTACTATACATGGTCGTTTTTTTGTCGGAAAAAAAAAAGCCTTACTATACATGGTCGTTTTTTGGGGAGAAAAAAAAAAGCCTTACTATACATGGTCGTTTTTTTGTCGAAAAAAAAAGCCTTAGTATACATGGTCGTTTTTTTGTCAGAAAAAAAAAAGCCTTACTATACATGGTCGTTTTTTTGTCGGAAAAAAAAGCCTTACTATACATGGTCGTTTTTTTTGTCTGAAAAAAAAAGCCTTACTATACATGGTCGTTTTTTGTCGGAAAAAAAAGCCTTACTATACATGGTCGTTTTTTTGTCGGAAAAAAAAGCCTTACTATACATGGTCGTTTTTTCGTCGGAAAAAAAGCCTTACTATACATGGTCGTTTTTTGGGGAGAAAAAAAAAAGCCTTACTATACATGGTCGTTTTTTTGGGAGAAAAAAAAAGCCTTACTATACATGGCCGTTTTTTTGGGAGAAAAAAAATGCCTTACTATACATGGTCGTTTTTTTGGGAGAAAAAAAAAGCCTTACTATACATGGTCGTTTTTTTGGGAGAAAAAAAATGCCTTACTATACAGGGTCGTTTTTTTCGGAGAAAAAAAAAGCCTTACTATACATGGTCGTTTTTTTTTTTCGGAGAAAAAAAATGCCTTACTATACATGGTCGTTTTTTTGGGAGAAAAAAAAAAGCCTTACTATACATGGTCGGTTTTTTTGGGGAGAAAAAAAAAATGCCTTACTATACATGGTCGTTTTTTTGGGAGAAAAAAAATGCCTTACTATACATGGTTATTTTTGGGGGGGGGAGACAAAAAATGCCTTACTATATACATGGTCGTTTTTTTGGGAGAAAAAAAAAAGCCTTACTGTACATGGTCGTTTTTTTGGGGGAGAAAAAAAAAATGCCTTACTATACATGGTCGTTTTTTTGGGAGAAAAAAAATGCCTTACTATACATGGTCGTTTTTTTGGGAGAAAAAAAAAAGCCTTACTATACATGGTCGTTTTTTTGGGAGAAAAAAAATGCCTTACTATACATGGTTATTTTTTGGGGGGGGAGGAAAAAAAAATGCCTTACTATATACATGGTCGTTTTTTTGGGAGAAAAAAAAAAGCCTTACTGTACATGGTCGTTTTTTTGGGGGAGAAAAAAAAAAAGGCCTTACTATACATGGTCATTTTTTTGTCGGAAAAAAAAAGCCTTACTATACATGGTCATTTTTTTGTCGGAAAAAAAAAGCCTTACTATACATGGTCGTTTTTTCGTCTGAAAAAAAGCCTTACTATACATGGTCGTTTTTTTGTCAGAAAAAAAAAAGCCTTACTATACATGGTCGTTTTTTTGTCGAAAAAAAAAGCCTTACTATACATGGTCGTTTTTTTGTCAGAAAAAAAAAAGCCTTACTATACATGGTCGTTTTTTTGTCGGAAAAAAAAGCCTTACTATACATGGTCGTTTTTTTGTCGGGAAAAAAAAAGCCTTACTTTACATGGTCGTTTTTTTGTCGGAAAAAAAAGCCTTACTATACATGGTCGTTTTTTTGTCGGAAAAAAAAAGCCTTACTATACATGGTGTTTTTTTTTTTAATAAAATAAAAACGCCTTACTATACATGGTCGTTTTTTTAATAAAATAAAAAATGCCTTACTATACATGGTTGTTTTTTTTAATACAATAAAAAACGCCTTACTATGCATGGTCGTTTTTTTAATCAAATAAAAAACGCCTTACTATACATGGTCGTTTTTTAATTAAATAAAAAACGCCTTACTATACATGGTCGTTTTTTTTAATACAATAAAAAACGCCTTACTATACATGGTTGTTTTTTTAATCAAATAAAAAACGCCTTACTATACATGGTCGTTTTTTTAATTAAATAAAAAACGCCTTACTATACATGGTCGTTTTTTTAATAAAATAAAAAACACCTTACTATACATGGTCATTTTTTGACAAAATAAAAAACGCCTTACTATACATAGTCGGTTTTTTTAATAAAATAAAAAACGCCTTACTATACATGGTCGTTTTTTTAATAATATAAAAACCGCCTTACTATACATGGTCGTTTTTTTTGTTTTGTTTTTTTAATAAAATAAAAAACGCCTTACTATACATGGTTTTTTATTTTAGGCGTTTTTTTATTTTGTCAAAAAAAGGACCATGTATAGTCAGGCGTTTTTTATTTTATTAAAAAAACGACCATGTATAGTAAGGCGTTTTTTATTTTATTAAAAAAAACACGACCATGTATAGTAAGGCGTTTTTTACATTATTAAAAAAACGACCATATATACTAAGGCGTTTTTTATTTTATTAAAAAAACGACCATGTTTAGTAAGGCGTTTTTTCTTTTATTAAAAAAAATGACCATGTATAGTAAGTCGTTTTTTATTTAATTAAAAAAACGACCATGTATAGTAAGGCGTTTTTTATATTATTAAAAAAACGACCATGTAGAGTAAGGCGTTTTTATTTTATTAAAAAAACGACCATGTATAGTAAGGCGTTTTTTATATTATTAAAAAAAACGACCATGTATAGTAAGGCGTTTTTTATATTATTAAAAAAATGACCATGTATAGTAAGGTGTTTTTTATTTTGTCAAAAAAACGACCATGTATAGTAAGGTGTTTTTTATTTTATTTAAAAAAAAAACGACCATGTATAGTAAGGCGTTTTTTATTTTATTGAAAAAAACACGACCATGTAGAGTGAGGCGTTTTTTACATTATTAAAAAAAACGACCATGTATAGTAAGGCGTTTTTCATTTAATTAAAAAAACGACCATGTATCGTAAGGCGTTTTTTTATTTTATTAAAAAAAAACACGACCATGTATAGTAAGGCGTTTTTTATATTATTAAAAAAAACGACCATGTATAGTAAGGCGTTTTTTATATTATTAAAAAAACGACCATGTACAGTAAGGCGTTTGTTATTTGATCAAAAAAACGAACATGTATAGTAAGGCGTTTTTTATTGTATTAAAAAAAAACGACCATGTATAGTAAGGCGTTTTTTATTTAATTAAAAAAACGACCATGTATAGTAAGGTGTTTTTTATTTAATTAAAAAAAAACTAACATGTAAAGTAAGGCGTTTTTTATTTTGTCAAAAAAACGACCCTGTATAGTAAGGTTTTTTTTTTTTCTTAAAAAAAAACAAACGACCATGTATAGTAAGGTTTTTTTTTTTCTTAAAAAAAAACAAACGACCATGTATAGTAAGGCGTTTTTTATTTTGTCAAAAAAACGACCATGTATAGTAAGGCGTTTTTTATTTTATAAAAAAAAACACGACCATGTATAGTAAGGCGTTTTTTACATTATTAAAAAAACGACCATATATACTAAGGCGTTTTTTATTTTATTAAAAAAACGACCATGTATAGTAAGGCGTTTTTTATTTTATTAAAAAAACGACCATGTTTAGTAAGGCGTTTTTTATTTTATTAAAAAAAATGACCATGTATAGTAAGTCGTTTTTTATTTAATTAAAAAAACGACCATGTATAGTAAGGCGTTTTTTATTTTATTAAAAAAAAAAAATGACCATGTATAGTAAGGCGTTTTTTATATTATTAAAAAAACGACCATGTATAGTAAGGTGTTTTTTATTTTATGAAAAAAAAACTAACATGTAAAGTAAGGCGTTTTTTATTTTGTCAAAAAAACGACCATGTATAGTAAGGCGTTTTTTATTTTATTAAAAAAACACGACCATGTATAGTAAGGCGTTTTTTATTTTATTAAAAAAACGACCATGTATAGTAAGGCGTTTTTTATATTATTAAAAAAAATGACCATGTATAGTAAGGCGTTTTTTATATTATTAAAAAAACGACCATGTATAGTAAGGTGTTTTTTATTTTATGAAAAAAAACCTAACATGTAAAGTAAGGCGTTTTTTATTTTGTCAAAAAAACGACCATGTATAGTAAGGCGTTTTTTATTTTATTAAAAAAAAACACGACCATGTATAGTAAGGCGTTTTTTATTTTATTGAAAAAAACACGACCATGTAGAGTGAGGCGTTTTTTACATTATTAAAAAAAACGACCATGTATAGTAAGGCGTTTTTCATTTAATTAAAAAAACGACCATGTATCGTAAGGCGTTTTTTATTTAATTAAAAAAACTACCATGTATAGTAAGGTGTTTTTTATTTTATGAAAAAAAAACTAACATGTAAAGTAAGGCGTTTTTTATTTTGTCAAAAAAACGACCATGTATAGTAAGGCGTTTTTTATTGTATTAAAAAAAAAACGACCATGTATAGTAAGGCGTTTTTTATTTGATTAAAAAAAAACGACCATGTATAGTAAGGCGTTTTTTATTGTATTAAAAAAACAACCATGTATAGTAAGGCATTTTTTATTTTATTAAAAAAACGACCATGTATAGTAAGGCGTTTTTTATTTTATTAATAAAAAAAAAACGACCATGTATAGTAAGGTGTTTTTTATTTAATTAAAAAAACGACCATGTATAGTAAGGCGTTTTTTATTTTGACAAAAAAACGACCATGTTATAGTAAGGCGTTTTTTATTTTATTAAAAAAAAAAAAAAACGACCATGTATAGTAAGGCGTTTTTTATTTTATTTAAAAAAAAAAACGACCATGTATAGTAAGGCGTTTTTTATTTTATTCAAAAAAACGACCATGTATAGTAAGGCGTTTTTTATATTATTTAAAAAAACACGACCATGTATAGTAAGGCGTTTTTTACATTATTAAAAAAACGACCATGTATAGTAAGGCGTTTTTTATTTAATTAAATAAACTACCATGTATAGTAAGGCGTTTTTTATTTTGTCAAAAAAACGACCATGTATAGTAAGGTTATTTTTTTTTCTTAAAAAAAAAAAAACGACCATGTATAGTAAGGCGTTTTTTATTTTGTCAAAAAAAACGACCATGTATAGTAAGGCATTTTTTATTTTATTAAAAAAAACACGACCATGTATAGTAAGGCGTTTTTTTATTTTATGAAAAAAAAAACGACCATGTATGGTAAGGCGTTTTTTATTTTGTCAAAAAAACGACCATGTATAGTAAGGCGTTTTTTATTTTATTAAAAAAAACGACCATGTATAGTAAGTCGTTTTTTATTTTATTAAAAAAACGACCATGTATAGTAAGGCGTTTTTTTACATTATTAAAAAAACGACCATGTATAGTAAGGCGTTTTTTATTTAATTAAAAAAAACTACCATGTATAGTAAGGCGTTTTTTATTTTGTCAAAAAAACGACCATGTATAGTAAGGTTATTTTTTTTTTCTTAAAAAAAAAAAAACGACCATGTATAGTAAGGCATTTTTTATTTTATTAAAAAAAAACACGACCATAGGCGTTTTTTACATTATTAAAAAAACGACCATATATACTAAGGCGTTTTTTCTTTTATTAAAAAAACGACCATGTTTAGTAAGGCGTTTTTTCTTTTATTAAAAAAAATGACCATGTATAGTAAGTCGTTTTTTATTTAATTAAAAAAAACGACCATGTATAGTAAGGCGTTTTTTATTTTCTAAAAAAAAAAAAACGACCATGTATAGTAAGGCGTTTTTTATTTAATTAAAAAAACGACCATGTATAGTAAGGTGTTTTTTTATATTATTAAAAAAACGACCATGTTTAGTAAGGCGTTTTTTATTTTATTAAAAAAACGACCAAGTATAGTAAGGCGTTTTTTCTATTATTAAAAAAAACGACCATGTATAGTAAGGCGTTTTTTATATTATTAAAAAAACGACCATGTATAGTAAGGTGTTTTTTATTTTGTCAAAAAAACGACCATGTATAGTAAGGCGTTTTTTATTTTATTAAAAAAAAAAACGACCATGTATAGTAAGGCGTTTTTTATTTTATTGAAAAAAACACGACCATGTAGAGTGAGGCGTTTTTTACATTATTAAAAAAAACGACCATGTATAGTAAGGCGTTTTTTATATTATTAAAAAAACGACCATGTACAGTCAGGGGTTTTTTATTTTGTCAAAAAAACGACCATGTATAGTAAGGCGTTTTTTATTTTATTAAAAAAAACACGACCATGTATAGTAAGGCGTTTTTTACATTATTAAAAAAACGACCATGTATAGTAAGGTGTTTTTTATTTAATTAAAAAAAAACTAACATGTAAAGTAAGGCGTTTTTTATTTTGTCAAAAAAACGACCCTGTATAGTAAGGTTTTTTTTTTTTCTTAAAAAAAAACAAACGACCATGTATAGTAAGGTTTTGTTTTTTTCTTAAAAAAAAACAAACGACCATGTATAGTAAGGCGTTTTTTATTTTGTCAAAAAAACGACCATGTATAGTAAGGCGTTTTTTATTTTATTAAAAAAAACACGACCATGTATAGTAAGGCGTTTTTTACATTATTAAAAAAAACGACCATGTTTAGTAAGGCGTTTTTTATTTTATTAAAAAAAATGACCATGTATAGTAAGTCGTTTTTTATTTAATTAAAAAAACGACCATGTATAGTAAGGCGTTTTTTATTTTATTAAAAAAAAAAAGCGACCATGTATAGTAAGGCGTTTTTTATTTAATTAAAAAAACGACCATGTATAGTAAGGTGTTTTTTTTATATTATTAAAAAAACGACCATGTATAGTTAGGCATTTTTTTATTTTATGAAAAAAAAAAACCGACCATGTATGGTAAGGCGTTTTTTATTTTGTCAAAAAAACGACCATGTATAGTAAGGCGTTTTTTATATTATTAAAAAAAATGACCATGTATAGTAAGGCGTTTTTTATATTATTAAAAAAACGACCATGTATAGCAAGGCGTTTTTTATTTTGTCAAAAAAACGACCATGTATAGTAAGGCGTTTTTTATTTTATTAAAAAAAAAACACGACCATGTATAGTAAGGCGTTTTTTATTTTATTGAAAAAAACACGACCATGTAGAGTGAGGCGTTTTTTACATTATTAAAAAAAACGACCATGTATAGTAAGGCGTTTTTCATTTAATTAAAAAAACGACAAAGGCGTTTTTTTATTTTATTAAAAAAAAACACGACCATGTATAGTAAGGCGTTTTTTACATTATTAAAAAAACGACCATGTATAGTAAGGCGTTTTTTATTTAATTAAAAAAACTACCATGTATAGTAAGGCGTTTTTTATTTTATTAAAAAAATGACCATGTATAGTAAGGCGTTTTTTATTTTATTAATAAATAAAAAACGACCATGTATAGTAAGGCGTTTTTTATTTTATGAAAAAAAACGACCATGTATAGTAAGGCGTTTTTTATTGTATTAAAAAAAAAACGACCATGTATAGTAAGGCGTTTTTTATTTAATTAAAAAAAACGATCATGTATAGTAAGGCGTTTTTTATTTGATTAAAAAAAAACGACCATGTATAGTAAGGCGTTTTTTATTGTATTAAAAAAACAACCATGTATAGTAAGGCATTTTTTATTTTATTAAAAAAACGATCAAAAACACGACCATGTATAGTAAGGCGTTTTTTATTTTATTAATGAAAAAAAAACGACCATGTATAGTAAGGCGTTTTTTATTTAATTAAAAAAACGACCATGTATAGTAAGGCGTTTTTTATTTTGTCAAAAAAACGACCATGTTATAGTAAGGCGTTTTTTATTTTATTAAAAAAAAAAAAAGACCATGTATAGTAAGGCGTTTTTTATTTTATTTAAAAAAAAACCGACCATTTATAGTAAGGCGTTTTTTATTTTATTCAAAAAAACGACCATGTATAGTAAGGCGTTTTTTATATTATTTAAAAAAAACGACCATGTAGATAGTAAGGCGTTTTTTATTTTATTAAAAAAAAACATGACCATGTATAGTAAGGCGTTTTTTATTTAATTAAAAAAACGACCATGCATAGTAAAGCGTTTTTTATTTTATTTAAAAAACTACCATGTATAGTAAGGTTATTTTTTTTTCTAAAAAAAAAAAAAAGACCATGTATAGTAAGGCGTTTTTTATTTTATTAAAAAAAAAAAAACGACCATGCATAGTAAGCCGTTTTTTATATTATTAAAAAAACGACCATGTATAGTAAGGCGTTTTTTATTTTATTAAAAAAACGACCATGTATAGTAAGGCGTTTTTTATTTTATTAAAAAAAACGACCATGTATAGTAAGGTGTTTTTTATTTAATTAAAAAAAACGACCATGTATAGTAAGGTGTTTTTTATTTAATTAAAAAAAACGACCATGTATAGTAAGGCGTTTTTTATTTATTAAAAAAAACCAAAAACAACGACCATGTATAGTAAGGCGTTTTTTATTTAATTAAAAAAAACGACCATGTATAGTAAGGCTTTTTTTATTCATTAAAAAAAAAAAAACGACCATGTATAGTAAGGCGTTTTTTATTTTATTAAAAAAAAAAAACGAACATGTATCGTAAGGCGTTTTTTATTTAATTAAAAAAAAAGACCATGTATAAAAAGGCGTTTTTTATTTTATTAAAAAAACGACCATGTATAGTAAGGCGTTTTTTATTTTATTAAAAAAACGACCATGTATAGTAAGGCGTTTTTTTATTTTATTAAAAAAACGACCATGTATAGTAAGGTGTTTTTTATTTGATTAAAAAAAACGACCATGTATAGTAAGGCGTCTTTTTATTTTATTAAAAAAACGACCATGTATAGTAAGGTGTTTTTGATTTGATTAAAAAAAACGACCATGTATAGTAAGGCGTTTTTTATTGTATTAAAAAAACGACCATGTATAGTAAGGCGTTTATTTTATTAAAAAAACAACAACCATGTATAGTAAGGCGTTTTTTATTGTATTAAAACAAAACCATGTATAGTAAGGCGTTTTTTATTGTATTAAAAAAACGACCATGTATAGTAAGGTGTTTTTTATTTTATTAAAAAAACGACCATGTATAGTAAGGCGTTTTTTATTGTATTAAAAAAAAACGACCATGTATAGTAAGGTGTTTTTTATTTAATTAAAAAAAACGACCATGTATAGTAAGGCTTTTTTTATTCATTAAAAAAAAAAAACGACCATGTATAGTAAGGCGTTTTTTATTTTATTTAAAAAAAAACGAACATGTATCGTAAGGCGTTTTTTATTTAATTAAAAAAAAAGACCATGTATAAAAAGGCGTTTTTTATTTTATTAAAAAAACGACCATGTATAGCAAGGCTTTTTTTTTTTTTCTTAAAAAAAAAAAACAAAACAAAAAAACGACCAAGGCGTTTTTTATTTTATTAAAAAAAACGACCATGTATAGTAAGGCGTTTTTTATTTTATTAAAAAAAACAACCATGTATAGGAAGAAGTTATTTTCTTTCTTAAAAAAAAAAAACGAGCATGTATAGTAAGGCGTTTTTTATTTAATTAAAAAAAAAGACCATGTATAATAAGGCGTTTTTTATTTTATTAAAAAAACGACCATGTATAGTAAGGCGTTTTTTATTTTGTCAAAAAAACGACCATGTATAGTAAGGCGTTTTTTTATTTTATTAAAAAAACGACCATGTATAGTAAGGTGTTTTTTATTTGATTAAAAAAAACGACCATGTATAGTAAGGTTTTTTTTTTTTCTTAAAAAAAAAAAAAAACTACCAAGGCGTTTTTTATTTTATTAAAAAAAACGACCATGTATAGTAAGGCGTCTTTTTATTTTATTAAAAAAACGACCATGTATAGTAAGGTGTTTTTTATTTGATTAAAAAAAACGACCATGTATAGTAAGGCGTTTTTTATTGTATTAAAAAAACGACCATGTATAGTAAGGCGTTTATTTTATTAAAAAAAAACAACCATGTATAGTAAGGCGTTTTTTATTGTATTAAAACAAAAGTATAGTAAGGCGTTTTTTTTTTTATTAAAAAAACGACCATGTATAGTAAGTATAGTAAACAAAAGTATAGTAAGGCGTTTTTTTTTGTATTAAAAAAACGACCATGTATAGTAAGGTGTTTTTTATTTTATTAAAAAAACAACCATGTATAGTAAGGCGTTTTTTTATTTTATTAAAAAAACGACCATGTATAGTAAGGCGTTTTTTATTTTATTTAAAAAAAACGACCATGTATAGTCAGGCGTTTTTTATTTTATTAAAAAAAAAAAAAAAAGACCATATATAGTAAGGTGTTTTTTATATTTTTAAAAAAACGACCATGTATAGTAAGGTGTTTTTTATTTATAGAAAAAAAAGAAACGACCATGTATAGTAAGGCGTTTTTTATTGTATTAAAAAAACGACCATGTATAGTAAGGTGTTTTTTATTTTATTAAAAAAACAACCATGTATAGTAAGGCGTTTTTTTATTTTATTAAAAAAACGACCATGTATAGTAAGGCGTTTTTTATTTTATTTAAAAAAAACGACCATGTATAGTCAGGCGTTTTTTATTTTATTAAAAAAAAAAAAAAAAGACCATATATAGTAAGGTGTTTTTTATATTTTTAAAAAAACGACCATGTATAGTAAGGTGTTTTTTATTTATAGAAAAAAAAGAAACGACCATGTATAGTAAGGCGTTTTTTATTGTATTAAAAAAACGACCATGTATAGTAAGGCGTTTTTTATTTTATTTAAAAAAAACGACCATGTATAGTAAGGCGTTTTTTATTTTATTAAAAAAAAAAAAACGACCATGTATAGTAAGGCGTTTTTTATTGTATTAAAAAAAACGACCAGGCGTTTTTTATTTTATTAAAAAGAAAAAGACTATGTATAGTAAGGCGTTTTTTATTGTATTAAAAAAATGACCATGTATAGTAAGGTGTTTTTATTTTATTAAAAAAACAACCATGAATAGTAAGATGTTTTTTATTTTATTTAAAAAAACGACCATGTATAGTAAGGCGTTTTTTATTTTGTCAAAAAAACGACCATGTATAGTAAGACGTTTTTTATTTTATAAAAAAAAACAAAAACGACCATGTATAGTAAGGTTTTTTTTTTGTTTTTTTTTGTTAAAAAAAAAAAAAACGACCAAGGAATTGTTTTTGGACCGTTGCAACTGAAGGGACTTGAAATGTAGGGCCCCAAC